>NC_135507.1:7334184-7511005 GCF_052857255.1 Amblyomma americanum | reverse complement strand
TTAAGTGTCCCACCCAGTTGCAGAGCCTTGCTGTACTGTCCGAGAGGGCGATGCAGGTATGAAATAAATAAATATAACAAAAGTGGACTATTCCAGCAAATGTCGTAGACAGCGACAGGTCGCTCTGCAATCTCGCTGTAAGATAACGGGTCATAAAAATGGTGCCTACATGGAACCAAATTTATATTTCTGGACGCACGCGGTTAGGTAACGGTAAAGTGAGAAGGAGTAACCTACGTACAGAACTACCTGAGGCATAATCGGCATAGCAGTACAAGAGAGAGAATACTGGTGCACCGCTTTGAAAGTGGTATTAAGTCGAGCAAAGTACTCGTATGTCATGCAACATTTTTTTCTCCCTCTCCTAACTACCTCCATATATCTCGATGCTTGAGCCTGTAAATTCTGATATGTACCATATCGGTGCGTATATCCCACCACTTTTTCACGGCCTCTGCACGTCAACAATATCATCTGTAATGCTAATCACATGTTGTAATATCGCCGACCTAACTTTTCCTTCGCCCATAATTGGGTAAAACTGCTGATGTATAAAATCTGTTTGTACTAAACTTGAAAACAGTACCGCAATATGGATCCTAGCTCTGACACACTAATCATCACTTGAACTAACCATCGAAAGCTCGTTTAGAACAGCGCTGCTGCTTTCATTCTACATAATTACAACCGCACAGCTAGGGTAACATCCATGAAAAATTCTTTACTGTTAGCACCTATTGCTGCTCGCCGGAAACTAAATGATTTAGTCTTTGCTTATTTCGCAATGCCTATTTTCACAACTCAACATTTAAGTTTTTGTACCATCGTACGCTTCATTTCCGTGCTGAAAATTGTCTTCAAAAAGCACTTTCATGTCGCACGAAAACTTGTTTTCAGTAATTAACGTCAAGGACCTCGCAAGACTAAGAACGCTGGGACCACCTTCCGGCCTTACAGCTGATGGTCAAGATCACCGGTTTTGTAACGCGATACCTAGCCTTGTGTGATCAGTTTTTCTTTATATTGTGTTCTGCAGTTATCTAGCAAGTTTCTTGCATGTATGCATTTTGTATGTATTATTATCATGTCATTTGTTCTTTATTATATTGTGTAGACGGAGCTTTAGCTGCATTTTGTGCATTATTGTATTCTAATTTCTACAACGCTTACGGCTTAAGGGAATCGTATATGAAATGACTGCTTACTTCATTGCACGAGGTTATTGATAAGTGATAAAAGAAATCGTAAGTTTTCTACGAAACTATATTTGATCCATATGGATAGAAGCTGAACACAAAGAAATGTATTGCCTGAAAAAAAAAGATGCAATTTCAAGCAAATGTAAATGGCATTCGCGCAAGTCATGACACAGGTACAAGAATAACAAATTGAACACCAAACACAAATATTCGAAAGCTTGAGTTTTGACACACGGAATTACTGAAAAGGCTGGTGATTTTACGCATGACATCTAATCGCGAATTGTTGTAAAGCGCGAAAAACCTCGAGTAGTCGCGCCACGACTACCAGCCAAGAATAGCTTGATCATTAGCATTATTCGAAATTTGTCTTGGCTACGAAACAGTGATGGCTGCCTCAGGATGGTTTTCGGCCTTCGCGGGGTTAGTGGAGCCGAAAACAATGTGGCGCATAATCACCCCATGTGACCATTCTACGTCGGCGATGCCGCGCAGGGCGGCATCCCGAAGGCGAAGTGGTGCGGTCACGTGGTTCAGGTGACGTCAGAGACAGGTACAGGTCTTGCGTCCAGTACAAAAGCATCATAGAAACATCACACAGGATAGATGCACGTGAGCCGTGGCCAGGAAATGAAAATGGCTTTCTGCGACCGCTCATGTTTATGCACGGAAGGGCTTCGCATACCGAGCAGAAATCGGAGTAAATACGGAATAAAAGTCAGGTATAGAACATGAATCAAGGTAGCGTGTGTAGTTCGCAGGCCACGATGCAAGGACCCACGCCCTCTATAGTAGCCTTTTCTATCCTAAAGGCCGGATCGCATAATGTATTCGGCTTTGAAAGCCACGCGCACGTTAAAAACAGTCATGCGTGCTGACTGTGTGGCTTCCAGCAGGACGACACATACACAACCACGTGCGTGCTGAACCAAACAAGTCCAAAGAATGGAGGCTTAATTCCTTCAGCATGTACTTGCCTCCCGCGTATGCAAATACAAGTCTCGAGACACGTGCACAGCGACTGTTTCTGGAGGAGGGGCTCCTGTCTGAGACGAAGACACTAACGCGAAGCGAGATTTACGCGTAACAGCACCGTTTCAACAACCCTAGGCGACTAAACAAATCGGTCTAGACGGCGTAATTACAGTGAAACGAGACGAACCACTAAGGAGAGGCTTGAGAAGAAGAAGCCATCAAAGCTATGTACTGCATTTCATGAACGCTAACGGCCGCTTTGTTTAATTCCGCGCTTTTTTTTTTTTTGTTCGGGATGAAAGGAGCACGACTGAGTTTTGGCTGAGGGGTAGGAGGGAGGGGAGCACGAGGCGGACGGAGGAGTGGCATTTATAGCCTGGGCATGGGTTTCCCGGTCGAAACCATAAATTAATCTGTTACGGTTGTCACTGCGGCGGCGCGGTGCTTATAAAGTTCCGATTCCGCGCTCGGCTGGTCCCGCAACAAGCGGTTCATTCCCCCCTTGATTCTGACCGGCGCCACTGAACGATAACAGGGTGGGGGGGAATCGGCGAAGGTTGTCATTTGCCACCGCCTATTGGCGCGCGGCTCGCTCACTTCCTGAAGAGAAGTTGTGTGCGGGGAGACGTTTGTAATTGCTCGGGAGCACTTAATCGGACGGGCGCGCGCTTATATGCGGTAAGGAGTTACACGAGGCGTGCAGACTTGCTGGAAATGGGCGACCAGCGAAACCACTTGAGTGCGGTGTCATTATTTGCCCAGCACGAAGCAGAGGGAGAAATGCTCCACGGAAGAAGTGAAATGAATACTTATATACTTAGACGAGAGCGGGGGGGAGACAAGCAATATGCGGAAGCTACAACTAGAAAGCGGAAAACGGATTTTGAAATTTGCGTGCCCAGTATTTAGAGCCTCCGGCGACGGCGCCGTGAAATTGTAAAGACTGAAAGAGAGAGAGGCGTCGGGAAGCAGACAAGAAAACGAAGAACAACCCCGAAAACCATTATGAATTTGAACTAGAAGTCGGCACGAACCAGAAGCCGGGCCACTGCCGCTAGGAATGTAAGAACATGGCGAAATCTTTGGTTGGAGTTAACAGGATATGCGGCTAGCTATAGATATCAAAGCACACCAGTAGTGATAATGCGGACACCAAGCGAAAGGCTCACGTGACCGCGACAAAACACTGTTGAAGGCGTCGACACCCTGCCATACGTAAACAAAATCACGGTGAGTACACAGTCGCTGCAGACACAGAATGCATTCGCTACTTGTGTAACACTCCCATTCCTCTCCTCATTTTTCTTACCCCTCCCCTCTCTCTCTCTCTCCTTCCTGGAGTGCTTGGCTTCACTCGGGCTCGGCAGATTATTGTGGGGCCTTTTTTACTGGGGCCTCAGTGCCGGCCTTGAATAAAGCTTTTCCTCCTTTTCCTGCCCATACACTGTACCTGTATGAACCGGATTGCTCGGATAGTGCACCGACAGCGCAGAAAACAAATCGCACTCGGCTCTTTTCACTTTTGCGTCTCAGGCGCCATGGGAAAATCGCCCGAAGCCACTCATGACATCGCAGCACCATTAAATGTTCTAAATGTTCACTCCCCGACGGAACCAGCACAGTTAACGAACAGGCGTCCATTATTAGCAACGGGCGTTTGCACATCCAGACGGTTCGACCTGTTCCGAGAATACAATCACATAGACAATCATATATTTCCTCGTGATTATTTTTTCTTTGTTCTTTTTTGATTTTTTCCTGAGGTTTTTAAAGGACTCGGAGTTGAGTCTCCGACTATAAACTTTAAGCTTTAAGTGTGTGCCCTCTGTTTCCGTGTCATAGTGGTCGATGGACGTGCAGCGTAGCCTACTGGGCATGGCCTGGTTAATCTACCTGCCTTTCCGACCTTCTGTTTATGTCCCTATCTTGTTGATTTTTTCCAGACTGCTTGAACTACGGAAGAGCGCTCAAAATCGATGCTTCCTTAAAGGACCATGGCTTTGCATGGCTTTACTGCTAACCGGAACGAAGCTCATCTCAGGCCGCGGCCAGTGAAGTTAAAAGCGATAAATATTCTCGTTTAATATATACACGCTTTTTCATTCGCGAGATGCCCTGACAAAAACTTCTTTACACAGTCTATGGACCGTCCACACACTTTGGATTTGGTCATTGCCCAAACGAGGATGAGGAATTCCCGCTGTGGTAGAACATCTATAAAGTCTATACACTTTCTATAGACTAATATATAGGCAATGCAAATGTTATAGACAGTCTACGGACAATCTACAGATTTTTAGTCATACGCTTTCAGTAAACCTTTTTCTATAGATAGTGGATAGACATTGAATACACAAAAGGAAATATTTATAGGAAGACAATAGAGTCTATAAGAAGTCCACAGGAAGTCTATAAACCATTTTTATAAGGAATCGCTAGTGCTCCATGCGTAGGCTATTCTAACTAAGGCCGCGTTGCCTAAATTTAGCTTCAAAGCGACCATTAGTGTAGCAGGAGAGCAAAGGAAAACGCTTCAGGAAAGAGGAAAGACAGCCGACGATTCCGGCGCTTTGTGGAGAACAGAGATGCAAATTCGCGTCTGCCCTGCCTTTGTGCAGGAGACGGAAGGAAGAATGGAGCGCGGGCAATAATTAACACCATTACCGGGCGGCGCGTTTGACAGACACATGCCGGTGAAGCAGCACATGCAAGTTCGCGCCACTGAGTCATCGAACCCGCGCCTAGCTCGCGCGGCATTACAGCAGGCGGAAGTGCGGCTTTCACTGGCGCGCATAGCGGGAGGGGAACTGTCCTGCCCATTGTTTCACCCTTCATCCAGCAGGGGGCGGCCGCCACAAATCAAGCACGCCCGCGCCGAGCGTGGAAAACAAAAGCGACGCAGATCGGAGTCGCGACAGGCGCCCGTACACTGGGACCCCCGTTGGCGGAAAGCGGAAACGGGCATGCAAAGCGGAGGTGTAGCGGCGTTCGAAACGGCATTTAACTCCTCTTCTTAACGCGAACCCTTATACAAGGCGGGCCAATCATCAGCGGCAGCTATATAAGTGCTGTGAGCGCTGTGCGATACCTTGAGGAAGTGGTCGCGGCGTGAAGCGGGTCGGCGAATATAGCCAGAGAATAGACAATGCCACGGGACGGGGTTCCGCGTGCCAGGCAGAGCAGCGGTGGCACAATGGATAGGGAGTTGGTTCATCGGTGAATTGAGGCGTCGGCGGATCAGGATGGGGCGGCAATTCACGCCCCGCGATGTAATAGCAGCGAACGCATGCTGCGCGCGAGGCGCAGTCCCGCGGATACACGCCTGCCGCGCCAGCGTAATTAGCCGTCTCGAGTAATAATAGTAAAAGGCTGAAAACAGCAAGGCATGGACTGGATTGTAGTTTAAGACCTTTCCGGAAGACAGTGCTGTATCGCCGACGGATACAGCGACGTAGTTTATAGCTTGACCACGCGGTTAGGCTTCGTTACGACACGAATGGTTAAGAAACTCGCCGAGGTGTGGGTATGGCATTCCTTGTCGTCCACTGCTATAGTAGCAATACGGACAAGGGCTAGTGTCCGTTCAGGTTGAAAGTGAAACTACACTCTCAACAGTATAAAGGAGCAAAAAGGTCTATTTTATAAATGAGACTGCGCTAGGGTACAGCTTACTGCATTTTTACTCCCATAAAGGCGCATTCGTCTTTTGAGTGCACCTGTTTACAATGACGATATTGACAACACACATTCGAAAACAAATGTGAACCCTCGTGAGCGACTTCACCGGGGACACTGGCATATGTCACTAAACAAATATCTCGTAGCTCAAGGCTGACTTCTGACAGCTCATCTCAAGGCCACACAAAACACAAGGGATCGATCGGTCTCCGTGCTAAGGCGTCAGAGCTACCATGGGTTAAAGGTATGGAGTGCGCCACCTTGCGTTTAAGCCATCCGTAGCGCCTCCTATTAACTTTCTTCTTTCAGTGGATTTTTACGCGTCGACGTTGTGAATGGCGGTGTTCTCCGGTTTTTGTGCTGTGCACTAACCAGTATGCTCGTCACTGACAAATGCGAGAAGGATATATGGATATATGATGTGAGCAGGTGCATTGCGCCTACGCCACCATGTGTGAGACCGGTCGCTCGTTTTCGACGCGTGTATACAAAGGCTGGGAGAGAGAGGTGTGCGTGCAGTGATAGACAACTAAACGTTTGCGGAAAGAGTATTGGTAAAAAAAAAAAAAGAGTTGCGCCTGCGAGGTCAAGCAAAGTAGGTCAATGCAATGCATGGATGAATGAGATGATGAACACTCGCGTGTTCATGCATGCGCAGAAACAAATAAACTGAATGGCTAGCGAGGCAATGCAGAAATAATTTGGTTTATCCCACGAATTTACATCCCCCAAACATTCGCCCATGACGACAGTTTTTGCCAAAAGTAACCAGACCATGGGGTTTGCTTTTGAGCTGTGTAGTGAAACCTTCACGGCTTCCTTAAGATCGAAAGTGTGTCGAAAGGTGAGGACAGGGGTTCTCTAGAGATTTAGAGCTTAAGGTGTTCCACAAGTGCTGCGCTGCACAACCCATTGAAAAATGCGTACAGGTTTGAATAGGAGACAAATAGGATTATGACACATATCGTTTAACATTATAGGATGAAGCTTCCAAAGCGATTCAGCCTTTGAGTGACTCCTTAGTGGAGGGCTTCATATAACTACCATTATACCGTGGTTAATTACCGTGCACTTACATCACACAGTGCATGCAAGTCGTGGGTTCGAACCCGCCCACTACGGTAGCACTTCGATGGAGGAAAAATGTCAAAATTCCGTGTACTGTGCATTGTTAGTGCCCGTTAAAGAACCGCAGGTGGTCTAAATTATCCGGAGCCCTCCACTACGGCGTCCCTCATAGACTGAGCCGCTTTGGGACGTCCATCCTATAAAGCCAAACCAAATATGCTATAATCCTATTTGCTGACCCGTTCAAACCTATATACATTTTTCAGTAGGGAAGGAAGAAACAAACCCAGTTGTTCGGCTACCTTTGGCACAGACGGTACACGTGTGCATCATGCCTTGAAGGCACCGTGTGTACGCAGCTCATTGTATATGGCAGGCATAACCCGCTCATCTAGCTCTAACGTCTCGCTAGTCCTGCCATCCCCCTCGCCCTCGATTCACAGCAGCGTGAAACAGCAGGACCGAGACGTGTCCCCGACCTCGGAAAGATCCCCATCCATCCCCAGTCAAACGTTTTATTGCTTGAACGGACATTGGGGATAAGTTGAAGATGGCGTGCATTGATGGATTACCGCGCTCCAATGACGAAACCCTGCTTTAACTGAAAACGGGGCTTTTATAAGCCAGAAAAAGACAAAGAAAGGAATATAGGCACATCGCTATCACCAGCCGTTTTCGAATGCAAAGTGCACTGCGTTGGCACAGTTTTTTCACACGGATTCCAGAGGCTCGGCTATAATGCCATTCACTTCCAAACGGTAATCACGGAGTCCCTCTCGGGCTCGATGTCATGAGTTTGAATCGAGAGGCGGGAAAATCGCTAAAACCGATTTCGTCAGCAATAAATGCGTCTTTGGATGTCGCAAAAATAACAACATAGCCAGAAGCACGCACAGACTAATTTTTACTCACAACAAAATAGCAGAGTTCTCCTCAGTGCCCATTTAACGTGCCAAAGCAAACGCGTCCAGCTAGGAGAGTCAACGTAGGGGAGGGCTCTGTTTTAATGTCGACCACGCAGGAACCCAGCATCGACGCCACATGAGAACAGCGTTTCTGGTATTCGCCTCCATCGAGATGTGGTCGCCGTGGCTGCCTCTTCCATGAGCTACGAGCTTCTTCTCGCTGCTAGCGAAATCCCTCCCAGAAGTCTCAACAGGGATGTAAACACGTTCGGTGTAGAACCAACCCGCTTCCGCGAAACGCCACGCACCCTACCTCACGGCGCACCGCGTCCCCTTCTCGCTCCCCTGATTTATGTATTCAAATCTCAGAGCACGCATCTAAAAAATGCGCCACGCTCGATGCTCGACTCGACCTTCGAAGGCCGCTCAGGAATCAACTCATATTGAAGAAATAAAGTGCTCAAGAAACTGGCATTTTCTACCAGCCCAATCCACAGTCTACCCCCCCCCCCCCCCCCTTTAAAAAAAAACAGAAAAAAGGAGGTGAGTGAGGTAGAGAAGAAAGTGGTGCGTGCAGAGGTCATCCGTCCCATCTGGCACCGGCGGCAGCACAATCTGGCCGTTCTCCTCTCCGCCGCCAATCCTTTCGGATCTCATTTCGGCTGCGATTCAAAGCGCTGCCCCCTTGAGTGATGTTCCTCCTGCCCTCCTTTCCCTCAACCTCTCCCCCACCACCACCACCGCTCCAGCGCCAACCTCAACCCGTGCAACTTTGCGTTCTTTTTTCGTGTATTCATTTGCCACTCAAATTTATCCCCTTCTTTTGCTTCTCTGTTTCGCTTCCTTTCTTCTCTCTCTCTCTCAAGGACCTCGAGGCGGCGTGATCTGCGTACGCGTACGCACCAAATACAGTTACAAATCACCGCGGCCAGTGCTCCAAGCTCGGCCGTTTGACGCGCCCGACGTACGCCTCGGCATTTCTCTCGTAGCGCCTCTTCTCTCTCCTTCTCTCTCGCAACGCCTCCTGGTGCAGAGGCGCATAAGACGCATGCAACGACCTCTGAGAGGGGAGGGCGCCCACAAATCAGAGGAGATCTCTCGAGAACGCGCGGCCTCTGTGCGACTCCCGACTGATGGGGGTGCAGCTCTACCGGGCCTGCACGTCGTACGTACGTGGTGTGGCATAGCCCTGGTGGTGATTCTGAGCAGTGCCACGGACGCTGAGGGTGTCTTGATGATGGGAACCCTGTGTGGTTGTTGTCAGTGCGTGCAGGAAAATTAGTGTCTCGATAGTGTGCGACACGAGTGAGAACGAGGCGGAGGTAGGTAGCTTTTTTAGAACTGTTGTTCACATGCGAAATCTTACTGCGAGGTTGTCGATGATGACCTTTACAGTATTAATTGACATTTACGCTCCACCTGGAGTAAACAGAGTTGTCGTCGTACGTCGTAACCAAAAATCCATCGCGTTCATGTGCTAGCCACTGCGAACGACGAAGAGAGGTGGGTCGGGTGGGGCGTCACTTTTCCCATGCCGATAGCAATACTAGTGACATTTGGGCGGGGGTGGGGGGGGGGGGGGGGGGGGGGAGCCACGTCGTATGTCTGAAACCTTTGCGAGTGAAGCCTCCACCCTCGAGACTCTTTACCGACCACCTTTGGCCACCGTCACCCTCGAGATGAATGATGTCGCGTGTGTGAAGCCTCGGCTTGGAGTAAAAGCATCAAAACAATCATCGAGGGTAAATACAACTGCTCTCAGAGAATCGTTTCATCAGACGTCTGATCATCCCGTAATCCCCCCTCCGCCCATCCTAATCAGTAATTACAGCCCCTGTTACTGCTGCACTTATAAAGAGAATTAATCTTCAGTGCAGTTCTGTGCGATCTCCATTCATCGTGTTAGTAATTTTCTCGAATTTTTTATTCGAAATTTTTTGCTAAGACTATCTGCGGTGACTGTTTCGAACTTGTGATAGGTGCTGCCGAACTGACGAAGGACATCCAGTCAGATGCAGGCAGCCGTAAGCTTCTCCACAGTGCACAGAATTCAGCGGATCAGTGGTAAGAAGGGGCTCAGGCAAGTGTTTCGTAGGCAACGCCATTTCATCGCGCGCCGGGCCAAAGCGTATGCGCATGCGTAATACGGGCTCCGGAGAACCAGAGTCAGCGTCATGCGTTTTATATGCAAGTAGCCGTGTTCCGCAGCAAACCCCCCGAACGACGAGGGAAGCAATATAAAAAGGGTTTCCTTCAAGCGCGGATTTGCGTGCGTCGGCCGTTTCGGTCCCTGTTTTGAACACGTGACAAATTCCTCCCAAAAGGAAAGGTTCTCTCGTGGGCGAGCGGGCCTGTAGATTGTTTGCTGTTAACGCATGAATTGGTATACGACTAATGGATATTTACGAGCCAAGAGGCGCTGTTCTTTATGGGGAACGTTGCAGTAGCGAGGGCCGGATTAGTTCGAACCACCTGCGATCTTACAGTAAGCATCAAAATCTCAACATACGGGCTTTCCTCTTTCGGGTTAATCGAAATGCGGCCTTCTAGTTCTGACGTTACAATGGGTTCGGATTAACGACAAGCTGTTGCTTTGCAACTTTAAAAGCAGGAAAGGTGAACAGCTCCACAGTTTTCCGAGAACAAAGGAGCAGAGGCGACAACGGAGTTAGTTCTGGAAAGGGCAAAACCTTCACCCCTCTTAGTCATATCTTATTCGGCGCACAGCGCAAGCAAAGCTTGGCACTCGAAAAGGGTAGCCTTCTCGGAATTGCTCAGTAATGGTGCGTGCTATGTACCTACGCTCGGTGCACAACAATGGAAGTAACTGTTTTATTCTATTGCCTATACGTATGTGCCAAATTCCAGCCATATCGACAGCATCAGAGGGATGGGCGGTACGCTTTACAACCGCACCACAGCTGTGTACGGCGAAAGGCCCTTAGTGAGCCATCAATGTCGCCCGAACGGAAAGCGTCTTTTATCTCTTCGCACCTCAGAACCTTTTCACTCAGTGCGCAATGACAAAGGCAACGCGGCATTGGCCCCGACTCAAGCAACACTTTACCTGGAAGGCAGGCGGGCATGATGGGTGACTAAAGCAGCTATCGAGGCTCTTTACGACCCAACGAGAGGCGCGCCTCGCCGCTTCCCACCATTCCGCTACACACACACCTTCCGGGCCAGCATCCGCAATGCGCGTCTGTCAAGTCCCCGGGGCTGGCTCACTCGTCAGGCGTCGCCGCCGCATGCGCGGCTCTAAAGCGATAAAACCAAAACACGTACACACGGACGCCACGCTGACATCTTGAGGTGGCGACGCGACCGGCGGGAAGGAAGCCCGCGAACGAATCAAGGCTATGCGTCAAGACGAACAGAAAGGCGGAGAAAGAACTGACCAAGTAAACAAAACAAAAAGAGAAATGCTTCTCCGGTTCTTTCCCAGCGAGGCTGAAATGCGCGCGTGACAACGTCATCGGCCGAGTGACTGACGGGCTTCTTCGTACACGGTTCGTCGAATACAGCGCGACGGCCTTCCCGTCGACGCGGTCTCCGAGAGTGCGTGCCACGAAGAGCTCGAACAAGGATATGTCGGCCGCGTGATGTTTGCGAAAGCAGTCGCACTTTTGAGGCACGCTTGAAGAAAACCATCCCAGTGATTTAAAGGAGCTGTCGCGCAAGCTGAAACGTCTTGTTACATTCTTGCATGTTAACTCCTCGAGCGCGGAATCTCCGTCGCCTTGGGTGGGGGTGGCGCATCGTTGCTGAATCTGAGCGTCCCGATGAAGGTGAATATATGTACAAACGTAAGAGAAAGAGTGAACAAAAAAAAATAAGGACAGTAGGGAGCAGAGAGGTTGGCCAGGCCAAAGAGATGCAAAGGACAAATACCAGATCACTGATAAAGTGCAGGTGAAAATGGTGTCCAAAGGGTGCAGTGCCTGCTTTCCGTTTCCTGTCTATGCATCTGTCTATCACGCTGTTGCGTCTTGTGAGATGAGAAGTCTTTTGTTAGGCTAGTTGGTATTCCATGGTGTGGGTTCAGACAGCGCACACAGGCGAGGACGGAGAGTGAGGAAGGACGCCGCGCTGTGTTCGCTTTCCTCACTGTCTGTCCTCGTCTGTGTGCGCTGTTTGGAACTACATCTCGTGAGCCCAACTGTCCCTGCCTATGCTGTATGTACATTACACCTGCGACGGTAACTAAGCCCCGACTACATACGTGAGGAAGTCTCCTGTGGCTCTACGGCCACGTATCCTCGGCAGCATTGAAAACGATAAAAAAGACGAAATAGAGAGAGACCAGGAAAATAAGATAAAAAGTATTTAAAAACGAAAAGTTGTAAATTTAGAACAAACGTACACATTTCCATTGCCACAACAGTTAAGTTACAGGGCTGTTGACTGCTGACGGGCTGCTGACGGGCTTTTGCCAGACGATATGCCAGATGTGCCAAAGACGAGTACCAAAGGGTGGGAGCGCGACCAGGGCAGTGCCCGTGGTCCCGACCGTTCGTCATCCCCGTGTTCTGGCTGGCGTTTTTGCGTGTGTGTCTCTGTGCCGTAACTGCAAGCGAAAATGCCTAATGTCTTCTTGGAATTCACGCGGTGCTCGAGAGAATACAACCCCAGGGGCACCGGAGCGGTTCCTCCATTTTGAACGAAATTCTCCTCACTGGCTCTGACAAGCGCATGTCCCCGTGGTTGCCAATATGGTCCCCAGAATGCTGGCCAAATGTATTCAAGAGAAAGATTCTCGCTTAGTACAGATTGCTACGGGCGGGCCAAGTTTTGTGACAGGCAGAGCTGTGGCTCTTGCCTAGTGTAATTGCCTGACCTGTGTAATAAAGTGAACACAGTGCCCAAACAAGTTGTCCACTCTGTTCTGCAACATGTCGCCGGATCACCGAGCCATTGGAACTTCAAGATCAACAACATCGATCCACGACTGCAAAATTAACAGAACATTCCACTAAACGAATATTTTCTCGCAACATTGTCTTCTTCACCAAGTGATGATGAGCGCAGGGACGGACCCTGACTGACTGTCTTCCTATAGCGACCGCGTGCAGAGCAACATTTTTTTTCTGCCAAAAGGCACACCAGCGAAGAAATACTCAGAGCGAAGTTTTCAGTCAATGCTGAGGGCCCCGTTGTGGTGGCTAGGGGGCAAACAGCGAGCCGCACATACACCCACGAGGCCTCCGCAAAGAGTAAGACTGCCCGACCGAAACGTCGCCACAAACGTGCCGCACCCTCACCTGCATATCTTTCTCGTATAAATGGCACTTTGGGGGCGCGGCCACCGCTCGCAGCCGCTGGGCGATCTGTCATAATTAAGTACGCAATGTATCATGTGTGTAGCGGACGTCATAGCGCTCCGTTCCGGAGTAGCGGTGAGGGTGGTTAACACTTTAACCACCGTTGCGCCACCAAGAAAGGCCATTTTCTCAGTGAGAACGCATGCGCAGGAGACACACAAGGGCAATGGAATGAGCTGCATTGTTAATATACGCGCATACTTGAAAGGGCGCAGGGAACGTACGTTTTCCTGGACGAAGTTGAAGACACTGCTCTGAAATGAGCGGATATCCTGTGGTTATTCCACAGGAGTGCTCGTTAAACAGGTGACCTTTTTCAATGTTTGCTATTCATGACGTAGCTTTATTTTAGGATATGTTCGAAAAGTGACTATTGGGATCGAGGAAGACGAGTACTGACCACGCATTTATTCGGCGTCATGTATCAAGAGTTATCCACGCTAACGAAGTCCTGCTCCACCACTCTTGCCCGTTTAAAATAGCGCGTGTTATGTTAATGAGTGTTTTCTCAGTGCACAAGGCAGGTAGATCTTTCCTGTACGCTTAGTGCTCAATGGTTGATTAACAGTTTACGCGACTAAATAATTGTAATCGAAGTGAAAAAATATCTAACACAGTGAATAGTTTATTTTCCTGCGCAACCTGTCATTTCCAAGTTGTTTGTGAACTAGTGAGCAAAAAATAGGGCAGTTTGTGTCCGGCACAAAAATGAGCGCCTATAGTAGGTTGTAAAAACCAGAATTATGAAAATTTTTACTGAATAACCCGATTTGTACCCGAATCTGAACGACAAAAAATATCGCCCGATTTTTATCCCACGAATACTAGGAAAAAATAAAACCCGAAAACAAAGGGCACTATATATAGTCTACAACTAGGATGTAGTGAAAACTTAGTGCGTCCTATGCCGTATTCACGCATAAACGCTCGGCAGCTTCCAGGAATGAGATCGGTTACTTCCATTACCAGAGTTACTATGACATGAGTTCTTATTATGGTTTACTTGTTTCTTTTCTTTCTTACCCTGGTCACAAATATAACTAGGTAGGTTACAGTCGGCAACAAAAATGTTTAAAAAGAGATTAATTTCTTCTGTCATTCCGCATTCTGGAAGATAGAGCGCAGATCCAGTAAATTAAAGTGTTTGTTATTGGCGATCTAGCAAAAGATCGCGTTTCTGCATTCTGCTTACGTTCACATTTGTACCCGGTATATATTTCTCAAAGCAAGATACTGACCAATGTGGTTCATACGAACGGTATTCTTTCGGTGCACACAATATTACAAGTGTCAGGAAAGCACCAACTAGGTTTGTATGCATAGATTAAACACTTTATCGACAACACATATATTACCGTAGATGCATTTTAAGCCTTAAAAAAAATTGGCATCGTAGGTGCAAACCAAACTGGACACAGGGAAGAACCCCACAGACTCCGATTGCATTAGTCCGACCACCTTGTGCAACATCAGTACTCCTGCATGCCAGAAACGGCAATGGCACGTCGCATGTGTGTCCTGCTTAGCCTAGTAACACCAGTAAAGACGTAAGGAAGAGAAGAAGAATGAAAAAAAAGTAAATAAGCTTAGAACTTTTCCGAGAAAAGTGATAAAGAGGGCGAGGAACCCCGAGTACATAAAGTAGCGGGCAGGCGGGAACATGTATCTTTTTTTTTTTTACGCGTTCCGGAAATGTTTAAACGACCGTCGCCCCTCGGAGTGGTTCCGACGCATCCCGTCCCGTCAGCGTGCTCGGGATTCCCGGCCGAGAAAGACCAGAAAGACGTGTTTGAAGAGCGCCTGTCGTCGCTGGCAATAAACATCTTTGTTGGACGACTCAACGAGACCGTTGTTTTGTTACCTGCGGCAACCAAGCGAGCTAACGCTGACGTGAAAGCGAAAGAAACAAAAAAAAAAACGAAAAGAACATTCCGAAACTCTTTCCCCGGATGTGCAACACCTGTTACAAAGTGCCCAAACGAGACACGGGGAGGCTGACGTGATATCGACGCATCAATCACACAACTTCTAATCGACTCTGCAAGGAACGTGCGAGGGGGGGTGGGGGGGGGGGGGGGGGGAACTCCGGCGCATTCAAGTGGCTAAAACAGACGCACGGGCGAGTTGGCGATCCATGAGTGTAGACAGCGCAAGAAAGAATGTGACGTATGAAGAACACAAAGACGAGCAACTGATCCTTGATGGCTCACAAAATTTCGGTCTGCGACCTCCCAATTATAGCCAGGACAAAGTAAAAGCGCGCTGAACTACACAATCGTTCTTGAAAAGCGAAGTAGTGAGTCACTTATAAAGCATCAAAAATGAGCAAAAATACACACAAAAGGAAGTGAGAGCATTTTTCCTGCGCTTACTTCCTTTTCTCTTTCTGTATGTATGTGTTCGCTTGGTTTGCGGACGAAATCGTCGGAGAGGTAAAATATAGCTCGGAAGCTCGTCGAACACGCTTCTTCACGTCAGAAGTGCCCAGCATAGGAACCCAACAGACTCTGGCGAAGATATACTGCGGAGCAAAGGCACACAATTCTTCTTCCTTCCTAGAAAGAGGGGATGTGAGGGGGTTCGAGAGGGGGGGGGGGGGGGGGGTAGTGTATTTGGCCCGTCTTCCGAGCACCCCTCCCCTCCACGACAAGCAACGACGATGGTAGGACGTCCCCATCCGAAACCGGAAGGAGAGCCCCATAGCGTCTCGTATATGAGGAGAACGCGGGGTATAATATACCTCAGTCGCGTGTTGCTCTCTTCCGGAGTCTCCTAAAACACAGGGGACCCCCCCCCCCCCCTTCGTCATCACCTCACCTCCCCAGCCCCTCATCCATTTTCTTACTTGTTCCCAACCAACGCACCTCTAACCGTGCAGCACTGTCCAAACTACGACCGGCGTCGACTTGCCGCGGTCGAATTGGCAAAGATCTTGACGCTTATAGAAAACTCACAGACTTGTTCTGTCACTCAAGCGCGCTGCGATGGACAACTGCTCTCCTCTTTCACCCTCCGCCGCTTTAAGAGAGACTTGATGCTTTTAATGGAAAACGAAGTGCGGTTTCATTAAGCTGTACACGGATAACTCTAAGATGGAGTGCCTCCCACATCGGCCCCCAGGCTGCAGAACTACCTGATGTGCTCACAGATGGCGTTTCCGTATTGCTAGCAAATGGAGATGCCAAGAGTATACAGTGTGCTTCACCTAAGAGTTTACACAATTTTTTAAAAGAGACTTTTTTTTAGTTACCAGTGAACCAACGTTACCAGCGAAGTTATCCAGTAAAGTTGACAATCACGATGACGACGACGCGACCGCTGAATTTTCTCCTGTTTGGATCTGCACCGAACCCTGGCCAATCACCCACCGTGGGTATGTGTCATCGCTTCTGAGGCAACAACAACAACAACGTCACCTGTCGTTCCAAATAAGATTCGTGATTAGTCGGCGTCACGCACAAGCCAATCACAACAGGCGTCGCTGTCATTTACGAACAGTGCTTTCCTGCATGCGAACACCTCCGTGAAATCAGTCCCTAACAAGATGGAGCGTATTTTACCTTCTACTTATGCTGCATGCTTCTAGCGGGACGCAGTACACATAGCCTCCCCCTTCCACCGTTTTCTTCATCGAATCTCTGTTCTCTATGCATTCCGCTCCCTCTTCTCTCTCTCTCTCTCTTTTCCGGTCGCGGCTAGACGCGGCTTTGTTCTATCACTTCCGATTTCCGGCACACTACGGCCGCAGCATCAGAGAAGATGGAAGAGAAGGAAGATGGGGGAGGAGGAGGAGGAGGAGGAGGAGGAGAAGGAGCCGAGCAGCACGCGCTCAGTTCTTTTCGCGACGCGGGACACACATCAGCACGCCATCACGCAGGAGCTGTCTCTTTTTGCAAAAAAAGGGGACGCCCAGAGTGCCTCGCAAAAGCGAGCGAAATATGGGAAGGGAGCGAGAAGCGCCCGACAACAGCAGCCCGCTCCATAAGCAGGACAGCGGGAAAGCACAGGCGCTTTCGGATAAAGGATGAAGCCGGGAGCGACGCCATCTAGCCATGAACAAAGGAAATAAAAACTGGAGACCTAAGGAGAGAAGGAGCGGGCAGGAAAGGGCACTCAACGAACGGTGCGAGGGAGAGCAAGCTGGAAGACAAATGTTTGATTAAGAAATGGAGAGGCATCGCTCACGGCGTCTCTCCGCGGCCTGCATAGGCCCGAACTGCTGTGCTGCGCTTAAGAGTGTGTTTATACCTCTAAGTTTCACCGTTTCCTGTCCGGCGCGTGTAATGAATCGCTCTGTCTCGCCGTAGTGGAGGGAGTTTGTGCCTCAGCGCGTGCTTGATCGTCGCTCGATCCCCTCGTCTGAACTCAGCTAGGCGTTGCAAGGTCCTCAGGCACACCGCGCCTGTCGAGGTCGGTGACACTCGCGTCAACGCTGCAATGTCCCCGAGCGTTGATCGATTGGTACGTGTCCGTTATAATGTAAACATTGCGGAACTGCGCGCAAGCTCGGGAACATTTCAGGCGATACGAGCCACGCACAATGATGGTTTAGCTAACAACTACGGCGGCTATGGACACGCTGGAAAATATAAGTATACGAGGAATGGCGTTTGCCGCAGCGAACTGTTAACATTCGATGTGTAATGAAGCAGTAATAGCTATCGAAGGGAGTTCGGGGCCTTTTCATAAGGTACATTTAATGCGACTACGTTAAGCCCCGTTTCTAGCGAGTAACCCTACACGACGCTCAAACCGCTCCTGAGCAAACACGACAGAGCTATGGAGCTCGATATTCCTGGCTCCATAGCAACCGCTCCCATCTTGCAGTACGGCAACGGCGTTCCAACCCTTTCATCGCTGCGAGCCCCCAAACAGTTTTAAGTATTCATTTAAGGGCGGCAACAAAAAGAAGCGGTTGCTAACGAGATTAAGAGTAAAGCTGTACGCGCGCCTTTCGGCCTCCTGAGAGCGAGCTAAAGAAAGGCGCAAGCAAGGAGCACAGCCGCCCGAGGCAGGAAGCTCTTAAGAGGGGAGCGGGTGACAGCACAACGACGGCCATCGAGGAGCAAAAAAGGGAGCTCTCAAAGCTCGAAACAGGACACCCATCAAGGTTTGTCTAAAGACGAAGAAAAAGACGAGACTATGGGCGGGAGACAGCCATCACTAGCGCCCTCTTCCGAGTGTCTATGGAGGGAACACATTCATGCATAGCCGAGTGATCCGGCCTCTCGCAGGGCAGGCACGAAACATCACGTTGGGAGAGGGGGGTTGCTCGAGCGTTTGGCGCCAACGTCATCCGGTAAACCCCGCCGGAGGGGACGGAGGAGGCCTTTTGTTTTCCTGAGAACAAGCTCCCCTCTCTAAAGAACAGTAAGCGTGTCGGGTGATGGCGTCGCTCGAAGTCTCGGGGTGACATGTTTATCGAGGCCCTTGCCACTTTTTCTGCGACCCCTGGCGATGAGAGAGAGACAGACAGGGCTCAGTGAAGCGAGGAGACTGCATAAATGAGAGCAACAAAGAGCGTGCCAGTCGTGTTCGGTGTCACGCGGGAAATGAATGTGCATACAAATCTTAGAACATCATTAAGGGGACGCGTTTATGAGAGCCCGTTTGTGTGCGCATTGTCAGTGTTTCTAACCCTGAGACGACAGAACATTAAAGCGCACAAATTTCGTTTTGCAGTGAGGGAAAACGTGAGGAAAAAATGCATATCAGTTTGAAATAGCCAGGCCGTGGGTGCAGGTGGAACATGGGTCAGCGTATAGGGAAGAGTGACTGCGGGGCTGGAACATAGAAATAAACATTAATTACGAGGGTGGAATACATTTCAGGTTAAACTGGGTTCTCAGCATCTTTTGGGTTGAGTGAATGATTCAAAGATCCAGGTAGTGCTTCTACAGATCGAGCACCTTCCGTCGTAGAGGCAAAGAACTGAATGTATATTATATCACTCCAGCCAATCAGCGAATTCAGCTTCCGATGACACCTTTCTTCCCGATGAGGCGTCTAATGCTATCGCATCGGTGTTTTATGCCGTAACCTAAAATTCCCTCAATTGGGCCCAAAATTCCCTATTAGTGCGACGCGCCAACCTCGAGCAAGAATCGCGTCTTCTCTTGTCTTGTGCCCCGAACTAACCCGAGCTTACCCAAACAAGCTTGGGTAAGCTGGGAGGAGCGTCGCGCAAGCTGCAGCCAACGGGAGGAGGGCGTCGCGCCAACTAGGTCACGTAACCTTGTGGCGTCATCACAGCCTGCCCTGATAGGTGGCAGTTAAATTAATGACTGGTTGCGAGGGTTTGCTCGGGAAGAGCAACATGCGTCGCATAATCCCTACACGGTGGCTGTGATAGAAACAGCCACTGCGTTGGCAGTGGTATGAGGACTCACCGCCATCTGTGAATGTTAAGTAGAGAATGACCAATTCTGCACATAGGGGCAATAATCCACTAAACATATCACGTCATACTTTTAAGCGGATCTTTAGTGCCGCCTCCAATTGAAGAATGAACACCTGCTTTTGCACGTCTACTAGGTTTAACTACGTTAAACACCTACCACTTTATTGAAGTCCGTTTTCCCTGCAACAGGTTGAAAACTCCGCCAATTCCGAAAAAAATATGGGACGTACAATTTTGTTTCTTAAAATCCGCAGAAGCTGCGTAAAAAAATTCTTTTCGTCAAATTGTGACCCCCAAGTTCTCAGCAAAAGGTAAAATTCCCCAAATGAAAAATTCACTAGAGGCACGCAAGAACACGAAGTAAGGTCAGCTATAACCTGCCTTGCAGTGCCAACGGGGTTCACTACCGCAGCATTTCCCACCTGTGCCAAGGCCTACAGTGCATCCTGTTAGCATTTTTGCGCTAATCCCCTTCCGCTCCTACCCCGAGTGCGTGCGGCCACGGTCGGGAGCCGGAGCACTTGGGGTAGCAGCAGTAGGGGGTCACGCCAGCGGCACGCCACACGTGAAGCGCCGCAGGCCACCCTCGGTCTCTACGCAGGCCGAGCTGGACGCCGAGCGGCGGACAAGGCCCGAGAGGCTCGCCCCATTCGTCTCTGGCCTGTCAGGGCCTGCGGGCCCATCAGACCGACGGCAGGCCAGCACGGAACGCCAGGAATAGAGCGGGCTCTCTTCGCGCGTCGCGCCTGCAGACCTCTCGCAACGTACACTGTTGTTGTACGCATACAGTGCCGCAAGGCTTGAACGCATGCTGGACTCGAAAGAACATCCCTTGCATTCTATGCAGCGTTTAGCGGCACGTGGCGAGGCAGGCTGCACTAATCGCTTTTCAGCCGGCGAGACGAACACACAGTGCCGGTCATTCACCTCAGAAGAATAGCGGGCAAAAGTTGCGCACAAGTTCGCTAAGCCTCACCGCGGCGGTCGCGTTTCGATGGAGGCGAAACGCGAAAGGCGTCGGTGTGCTGTGCGATGTCAGTGCACGTTAAAGATCCCCAGGTGGTGGAAATTATTCCGGAGCCCTCCACTACGAACCTCTTTCTTCCTTTCTTCTCTCATTCCCTCCTTTATCCCTGTTCTTACGGCGCGGTTCGGGTGTCCGCCGATATGTGATACAGGTATACTGCGCAATTTCCTTTCCCCCAAAACCAATTTTTATTCCATTTTCTTTGCCCGAACTTATGTCTTGCACGAGTGGCTTGTAACGACCAGGCGCAAAGCAGACAAAGCCAGCTATGAATATGATGCTTGTTAACTAACGGTAAGCACACTAGAGACAATGTAATGTAAAAATTCCTGTAAATAAAAGTGGCTGTAATACTGCGTTCAAGTAAACCGCGCCTTTTCAGCCAACGGACAATTTGGATTCTTTTCGTATATCTATGCAGCAAGATTACCTCAGTCTAATACCACTTAAACTTCTCAGAGAGAGGACGTACGTGCGATTTTTCCTTCTCCATTTTCCGAACACCATACACAAACTGAAGCAAAGGAGCGAAAAACTTTAACACAACACCAGCGAGAAGAATACAAAAAAAAAATCCAATAGCGAATAGAAGATTCTGCTGTCACGTTCATTTGACTCTAATGGCTTAATGTGCTCCAAACAACGCCTCCAACCACACAGTGTGTTCTGGTGGTGTTATAAGACTCAAAATAAACACCATGCGGCGGATCAACAACCATTTCAGTATGTTTGCTCTTGCATTTTTTTCTGCACCGTCAACGGGGAAATATGTGCAGTAAAAAAAAATCAACAAAGAGGAGGGTGGGCGTAAACACGCCGTTATCAGCGAATAATACAGCGAAATGGCTGCAGGGCCAAAGCGGCGATATATTGGTTTATGGGGGTTTAACGTCCCAAAGCGACTCAGGCTATGAGGGACGCCGTAGTGAAGGGCTCCGGAAATTTCGACCACCTGGGGTTCTCGTGCACTGACATCGCACAGTACACGGGCCTCTAGAATTTCGCCTCCATCGAAATTTTACCGCCGCGGCCGGGACCGAACCCGCGTCTTTTGGGCCGGCAGCCGAGCGCCGTAACCACTCAGCCACCACGGCGGGTTAACGCAGCGATATATTAAAGTGTTGCACGTCCCATCGTATGTACACGAAACATATGATAAATCTCTAGGCCTCTCGCCGTCTACATTTTTACACTTGTTTTCTGTAAACAGCTATACAGGGAAAAAAAAGACTGATCAGAATCCCACGCTGGGCCTACTCCAGGACTCGCTCAAGACACTACTGTGCCTGCAGAGCAGTGCGCGCACCCGTGAGCGAACAATGGTGAGCCTAGATCTGTGTATTTCTCGAACAGACGGGCTTGACGTCCCGTCTGTTCTGCGCCAGGTAGTGATGCGCTGTGACGGAACGCTCCCCGTGCACTACCTCGGACGCTGAACAGCTGGGCGCCCCACCCCAGCTGTTGTGTGCAAAGTGTTGTGCGCGTGTGTGTGTGTTTTTGTTTTTATTTTTTCCCCTTTGACTGTACGCGCGCACGACCTGGACAATTATATTTGAACTCTGTAAATAGTGTAAATATGACTACTCCCTATGTCCTTTCTTGCTATCCCCTCACCTCTTTCGTTTCTCTTCTTCATACTACCTTCTATCCTTTATTTCCGCTGCCCCAGCTCAGGTGCCGCCGATAAAGTGATGGCAGATGCCGGGGTGAGCAAAAATCTTTTAACTTCCTTTTATATTTTTTATTTTTGTTTAAACACTTACTACTACTACTACTACTACAATCCCACAAAGTTCCAACACTCTTTTACGCGGTTCGGAAGTCTAAGCTTTAGCATCGGTCAGAGCCTCTCTATATTTAAGAGGGAGTAAGATAGGCAGTATGTGCTGCTTACACACTTTACTCCTATGTATGCGAGGAGTAAAATGTAGAGTACGTTCCTATTTCATATTTTACTCCTCTATTTACTGTATCGCGGGTTAAGTAGTGAAATCTACTCCTGTATTCTTTAGGAGGAGGCAAGTATATAGGAGGCACCGATTTTTTTCTTTTTCTTTTTGCCGTAGACGCGCTATATAGCGGCCGTTCTCCCAAATCCCGTGATGAATGTGGGGAGAAAGTTCCCCCGAAACGAAGCTCGTTCGGCGAGCGCTGATTCCCGTCCGCGATGGACGGCCGCGATTTCCACATCTCCCGGCGCCGTCCGGCGGGCACGTCGCGGCCATTCACGCGCGCCCAGAGACAACAAAGCCCGTCGTTTCCGCATTCGAGCCTCCATCACGTCTTCCCCCTACTTTCTTATTTCGTGCCCGCATTACACCCCTCCCTCCTTTCCTTCCCCTGTGCGAGCATTTCCGGGAGAAAGAAGGGCGCTACGTAAACAAAGACAATTATACTGCCGCGTCGAATCAGCTTACCAACTGCAATTAGGCTATCACACTGCTATCGACTTAGGGCAGGTAGTAACCCTAGATCTGGACCACGATAGTGAAACCATTAGGAGAATAAGGAATGGGTAGTTCATTTGGCAGGCACTCACGGGGGATGAATAGCAGTTTGCCAATGTCACTCAAGGGAAAAGTATGTATGCTTACCAGTACTCACTAACTTATGAAACAGAAAGGTGGAGGCTAACTTAAATTGAGAAGAGCGCAGATTGCTACAGATACGTGGTACAATGTTAAGCCGCAGGAAGACAGCAGAATGGTACAGGGAAAAAACCTAAGTTTATAGCATACTAGTCATAATCAAGGAGAAAACGACACGAGCAGGACATGTAATGCGTAGGCAAGATAATCGTTAACTCCAAGAGAGGGCAAGATTAGTAGGAAGCGGTAAGGAATCAGGTCGACGCATGAGATTAGGAAGTTTGTGGGGATAAGGCGGCCGCAACTGGCACAGGAGAGATATGGGAGATGCCTTTGCCCTGGAGGCGGCGTAGTTTGGTGGATTATGGTGATGGCTGTGTAACCTCATAATGAGTAACTGCGTAGAAAAAGACGGACTAGACAGATTAGACACGACGACACGTGAATTACATCACCGCATCTAGTTGAGTCTCGTCAGAGTCATCATCACTCTGGACACATTCAAAAAGTGTCCGCCCTCGATAAGCCTGGACGGATAGTGCTTTCATCGATCAGCGGGTGAAAGAACGAGTTTTCGGTTACAAAAGCCTATGAAACCGAGGCCCACGCCCTTAACTGCGCACAGAGAACCTTATAAAAGAGCAGCTGTAAAAAAAAAAATAAAAGGTGTGATTCAATTCGCATTCATGCGGTATGCTCACTAACGCAGTCAAGTTGTCGAGGGCATCGAACTGCGAATTGCGCTGCTCTAGTTTCAACTGCGCTGCTGAAGTGCTCTCAGCCCTGGAAAAGTGATCGTCTTTCTCGACGTCGGCCAAGGTGCGCAGTTCGCTGGTTGCAAGCCACGTTCCATCGTTAAGAGCGGCGCCCGGGGTCTTGATGTTGTGCAGTGAAGCCCACTCGACAGACGCTCTTGAGCCCGACACTCGTGACATCGTTGACCAGGAGTTACACAGCGCGCACAGAGAAAGAGAAACTTTTACTTCGAGATTAACATCGGTTGGTGCCCCTACAGTCCAAGGCTTCATAGGTGGCGGTTATCCCATATAATGGCTACGTCTGTAATAAGCAATACTGCGGAGAGGTAGTACATTGGAGATCTACCTCATGCTCGATTCGGCCAGCGTGACACTTTGTTCCGTACGGTCCTCGTCTTCCACATATGCATGGCTCCGGCGAAGTGCAGCACTGTCCAGGCATGAGTCTTCCCGTCGGCGGCATCCCTACTCGGAGGTTTCATATGTATAGGCGCATGCCTGTCCCCAGCTGTGCGCCCGACGACCGGACACCGCGAAGAAGTGCGCCGCCAGGCTAAGGCAGTATACCGTGGTGGGCCGACAATGACAGCGCGGGGAGAAAAATAAATTAGGCGGCGGCCCCGGTAACGTGCGCCACCTGCCGGCGCCACGGAGAGATTTGGCCCCGTAAATCAGAGAAAGAGAGAGAGAGGGGGGGCTGCTGCAGGAGCTATCGTCTCGCCGAGCATAAAAAGGAATTATGCAAGGAGCTGCTTTAAGCGGGATTATAGTGCACCCGGCGTAAAATTGGGGGACGTGACCACACGCACATAAAATGTAGAGGTCATTTTCGATTTCGCGCTTGCCCGGTATGAAAGTCTGGTTTTCGAGTTTTACTGCGTCACTGTGTTGGAGCTTGAAACACGCAACTGAGGGGAGCGCGGATTGAATTGAGCCCTCTCCACGAAACTTAACTGCGACGTCTGCATGGTCGCCTGCTGCTGGGTTTGGTGCTCAGAAATTTACTGCGTTAGATGCATGGAAGAATTTCTCTGTGATGTATATAACGCCCCCATCGGAGTAGTATGTCGTAGCTTAAAACGCCGTCGTTCACTAGCTGGGTGATGAGCATATCAGTCAAGTGTGTCGCTCTCCAGAAAGTGCCACCTGTGCAACCTGTGGCTAATTTGCTCATTGTGCCAGTTTGTATGTTTGTTTGTTTGTTGCCAGGTTTATTGTGTGCAAGGTGAAAGCGCCGCACTCAAGGGTCCAGTTGTCAGATTCACTGGCTTTATAGGAACGCGTGCTGTTCGGAGAAGTAATTGCCAGGATGTCTAGCGCTGTCGAAAGATCGATGTGCCGGAAGTATTTTACATTTTAATTCGATATACAGGCAGCTCTTTGATCAGCTTTCACAATGCACTAGGGAAATTTATTTCTTTGCTTGTTTATTCAATATGCCCCTACCACTCGCATTATGCGAGTCCGAATACAATATGTACAAAAGTCCAGAATATACGACGTTGTCATTGCAGATTACTTATAGTCCAATAAGCGCATACAAATCACGGGCTGTCGGTTTAAGCACGCCCAGAAAACCTTTTATTTTGAGTTAGTAACAGCTTCCCATCGCATTACGCGAGTGAATACGAAGCTGGAAACTGTATCACTTACACAGGACCCGACAGAAAAAATATCTGTTATTTCCTGTTCGCGTCTGAAATGATAATATTGGTGTTTGTCGTGGAATACGCTCGAACGTGCAAGATCTGTACTTCAGCGCTAGGGATGTAAACGACTCGCACAACAAAAAAATTCCTTCATTTCGTACGGCTTAATGCCAAGAATTTGCGCATCTTTAGGCGTTTACCCACGTCTAACCACGAGTAAGCTGCACTCTCGGCTTGTTCTTATTTTTTTTCCCTTTAATGAATTCAAAGTAACAGTGCGTGATTTTCTTTCTGCAACTTTTCTTGAACACTAACGTGCCATTCACTAACTTTATTGAGGCGAAAGCATTTAATGGCTCATACTCGCGGTGTCCGTCCGTCCGTGACACTCTTCAACTCGATAAGAAAAAAAAATCCTTGTGCACGATGAGATTCGAACCACCATCCTTCCGGTCCGCAGCCGGGCGTGCTAACGACTACGCTACTTCCTGCCAACGCATATGTAGTTCTCCTTGTATAGGACGATGCAGATTGTTTGCGGAAAAGTGTCGAATCGGACGGATGCCTCCCAAACGTCCTCCAGTGTCTCCAGCAGTTACGCCTTTCACAAACACTTCTGTACTTAACACCTTAACCACACATCAGAGAGACAAGTAGGAACACCGCGCTAAAGGCTTTCGCCTCACCGAACTTTAGGTCAACAAGGTGCCCCACCCCCGTCTGAATTTTACCCTCTGTTCCCACCGGCCCCCGGCCCTGCTTTTCGGGCTGTGTGGTCTGGGGACACGCTTAAACAATGCCAGCCTATACGTCTTCTCTAATGGGCCTTTGTAAACGAGGCGTGTCCAGTAAGTACACCTGCTCTCTTAATTTGGTCATAGACCCTCAGTGCGACTACTCATAATTATTTGTTTCTTTTTCCTGTCTTGGGATGAAGGACCACCCAGACACACTGGCTTAAGTAGCCGCGCAACACGCGACGTTTCGAGCGAATATTGTTATCAATTGTTACGTTCTTGTCCTATACTGCTATAGAAGCAGAACGCTGTGGCGTTCTGAACAACCCATACGCTCTAGGCTATTATTTTCGTGTACCAGGTGGTGTTTTTCCGACAAATAATCAAGAATTTGCGGAGTGGATTCCAAGAGAAGGCAAGCGTAGCAAGGGGCGTCAGAAAGTTGGGTGGGCGGATGAGATTAAGAAGTTTTCGGGGATACAGTGGGCGGAGCTGGCAAAGGTCAGGATTAATTGGAGAGACATGGGAGAGGCCTTTGTCCTGCAGTGGGCGTAGTCAGGCTGATGATGATGATGATGATGACATGCATACTCCGAGGAAACAATCTATTCCCCGCCTTTCTGAGCAGTAATCCCAACAAGAACAGCTGGATTTTACAGCCGTAAAAAGAAAGTCGCCATGACATTTAATGTCATTCGTTAGGATATGCACGCCTCTAAACTTGAATTTTCCCACGCCTCTAAACTTGCTTCTAAACCTGAGTTTAAACTTGCCTCTAAACTTGGCGCGTTTACAGCAGCAGTTTCCAGCACTATCCACCGGATAACGCTGCTTCTCTTTCGTTTAGTGCATAAACCACCGCTATTATACTGTTGCACGCTCATAATCTCATGTACACTGACCAAATAGGAAACCAGCGAATAAAAAGAGACAGGTTAATGGCTGCACTATCCATTCCGTTTGTCGTTATCTCCAAAACTTGTCTCTTTCCGAGCAATTAGGCGAAATAAAAAGCACACAGCGGCGAAGGCCCCCAGCAAAGAGACCTCCCAAAAAGATAAAACGCCCGCCGCACCACCTCCGGCCGCAAAACAAGGGAGAGTACGGGCTCCACATAAGCCGGCCAATGAGTGACAAAAAGTTGGTGGCTTCCCTTCCTCTCTCCTCTTTCTCCCTCACTCTCTGCCAATGCACTCCGACTGTGGTCTAGCGCGGACGCAATCGGGGCCGCGCGAGAGATACCGGATAGCGCTCGTAGTGGAAAGGACACGAACTGCGTACTACACGTCGCTTTGCGAGTGAGCGCTCGCGTCAACCGCACGCAGCAGCGCAGATAGGCAAGAGGCATAAATACACACAAACACGGACGACTTCACCTATGTGTGTATTTGCACTGATTCTCTCGCTCTTTCTCAGGCGCCTAAAACAACGACCGCATGAAAGGAGAAACAAGGGGAAGCAAAAATGCGACAGGCGGGCGGAGAGATACGGCGCCGAAACGACTTAGGAAAGGCGCATTCTCGTGTGTCGAAACGACCGTAGAGAGATTCGAGCACTCCGGATTTGTCAGAGGAAGCATGAGGAAAGAGAGAGAGAGAGAGATAGGGAGAAAAAAAAACAAGACACGGAGGTAAAGCAAGCTAGGGAAAGGTGATGGAATCAGAAATGCAGGCAGCAGGGCGGAGGGAAAGGCAGCAGGCGAAGAACACGAAGAGCGCGTAATTCGACGTGTATTCTTCACTCGGGCTGATATGTAACCTCGCACCGGCTGCAGGAAAACGCGTCCGTAATATCTACCTCCCTCACCGGCCATCCCTTTCTTTCTTTTCAATATTTTTATCGCCCCCACTCTTCATCCTCCTCTCTCTTTTCGCGGGTTCCCTTCAACCTCAGCTTTCGAGCAGCGAGCAGAAGCGAAGAGGAGAATGAAAGTGTGAGTGGCAGAGAGAGGATTCATGCCCAGACAAAAGATACAAAGATACAGAAAAGGCCAGAAGAAGTTAAGAAACATCGCCACTCTGCAGCAACCAAAACCAAACAGAACGGACGGTCGTGGTGAGCAGAAAAAAGAAAGAAAGAAAGTGAGTTAGGATAAACAAAGCAAAAGGAAAGGCGATCCGGTCGGCCATAGAACCTTAAAAGCATGCTTTTAAAAAGCGCTTTCCTTCCATCTTCCCATCCACGCGCTCCGGGGCCAGCCCATATCGCTCAGCACGATAAGCGCATATACCAATGGTGGTGGGGTCGGGTGGACGGAGGAGAGGTCGGAAGGATCGCGCAGTCGTCCGTCTTTCCGAGTGCGTTGCGCAGCCAAAGCTCCCGCGCGTGTGCACACGGCCTGCTTCTCCGAGTGCACCGAGGAGGTCCTGTTTCAGCGTGATGTACTACCAGCACTCAATACTCCCGCAGCCTTTTCTTTCTGTCTTCTTTTCACTCTATCTTGTACACCTTCGGTTCGCCGTTTGCAGCGCTGACCGCAGCCCGCCGGCACAGATTGCCGTGGTCCGTCGGATAAGCGAACTCGCAACCGCATGAGGAATGGCGGAGTCGTGTTGCGCCAGTGTATGTGGAAGCTTTTTGCTGCACATGTTCAGGTGCAGTCTTTGCGGCTCGCCCGATTGTTGTTCGCTCCGAGTCTTACTTTTTTTTAATTATTTATTTTCCTCCGCGACCGCGCGTCGTCCAGCTCAGAGCCCGCGCCTCCCACGCTATGTGAATTCACGTAGCCACCTACACATGTAAACGGTTCCCCGAGATCTCCCCCGCTTGTTTTCGGGAGATTGCTGGTGTGTACTGCGCTCGGTGATGACGAAACACCACTTACAGAGTGCTACATGAGCTTTGGCGTACTTTCTTACGTGTCTTGATGTGCCCTTTACGGGGCGCATAGATTATCGCGCGATCGAAGATGCTATTAGATATGTATGCAAGCTACGTTATTCGGGGACTTGCGCGACTGAGGATTTGAGTACACGTGCGTATGGGTGCCCTTTCATGCGTTTTCGATCCGGGGTAGATAGCGACAGGTTGCGTCCGACGTGCTACGTTGGAAGAAACCTTTAATATGCGCACTAGGAAATAAAATCACTCAAGTCAAAAGCAACTGGAACACGGCTAAGTCCACAGGATCTGATTGCATTGGCCTACGGGGTAGTGCTGAAAGTTCGAAGCTGTGAGCAGGCGCTGTTCGAGGGATAAGGAACGAAATCTGAGAACACTAGGAACGAACAGCTGTTCATTTTCAGCGTTCACTGGATGCGTTTTCGTCTTCAGTGTCCTCTTCTGTGTCTCATTTTCCGCGTTGTTTTTCTTTTTTTCGAAAAATCGCCACCGTATCGTCTCCGCAACAACGCAGCGGTGAAACTAGGGGGGATTTGGGGGTGATTAGAAAAGAAATTAGGGGAGATTAAAAAAAAACGGTGCATGATGGACCCAACAATATCAGGGTAACTTTTGTTTCGCAAAGTGGTTGTTTGGGCGTGTTGGTGAGACACGATATAAACTTGAAGCGCAAAACCAGACGAGGACGGTGAAAGAGACGAGGCACACGAGCGAGAGTGTGTGTCTCGTCTCTTTCACCGTCCTCGTCTGGTTTTGCGCTCCAAGTTTATAACTTTTGTTTCACAACTGGTACTCCAGTTTTATTGCACAAGCAAGAGGAAAATATAAACGAAACGTGGAAGATGAAAGAAAAAGCAACGACCGCCGACGTCACCACGAACGCTCAAGTTTGAATCAGGGTGACGGGAAAAAAATACTGCAGCTTGTAGCTCCGGGTATTAAATACACAAGGTTTAACTATGAACAAATAAATAGCTGAAAATATTGTCCTCTGTGTTCCTCCCTTTAATATAGACAGAAATCGCAATACACGAACGTGTTCGTGTTTCGCTACTATCGAAATGCTGCGAAGTCAAAACCGCGACGCGCTTATAGTCGCAGAACGGCACAGCCACTGAGCAATGCGGCGGGTGTGATGCGATTAATATTCAGTTTAAACGAACCTGTTGGCATTATCGAACCATCTGAACTTTTGGCGTTCGGCTTTTTCTTACCCTTTCTCTTCAGAGGTTCCACTTGTTAGTGTGCCTAATTGTTATAAATAGGCAGAAGCGGGTGTCGTTGCTTGACCAATCCTGCAAAAGTTCATTTCTCGAAACACGCGAAAAGAAATGTCCGCAACGCGCGCGTTTCTCAAACCTTTCGTGGCACAAACTATACTCGGATACAACTCAAGAATGATGCGGCTTTTCCCCGTCAAGAGACCCCCTGCTAGCGTGACAGTACAGGGAGTGGCACTAGCGCCTGTGTTGTCTTCTTCTATCCTGTCGTCCCTGTGCTTAGCGCCACTACTGTGTCCTCTCAAGATAAAAGAGTATAGTCTCTTCTCTACATTGTCACGCCGCTCCCTGCATTGTCAGGCCAGCAGGGTCATGAGAACCGGCCGACGCCATTGGCTGAAAGGGGGCTCTTTGACTGGGAAAAGCCGCTTCGTTCTTGAGTTGTATCTGACTATATAGACACGGCACTCGGAAGCGTGGGAAATGTGGAAAATCTTCCTGTCGTTATAGCGCGAACGATTCTGGCCTCCCATGCGGGCAGAAGGCGGAAGCTAAAGAAGATTGATGGCGTAAATGCCCGGCATGCTAAGAATGCCAAAGGATGGAGATCTCGAATCCCCCTCCCTCACGTACAGTCCTGATCCCAAGGGCAACTGGTCCCGCTGTTTAGCCATCTACATCGTGCGGCACTTAAAAGGACGCCGAGGAGAGGACCGCTCCATCCACGTTAAGTTCTCATATATAAAACCGATTTCAGGGCGCTTTGTGCTTGCGCTGATGTTTGTTCAGCATAATAATATTAATAGTTGGTTTCTGGGGAAAGGAAATGGCGCAGTATCTGTCTCATATATCTTTGGACACCTGAACCGCGCCGTAAGGGAAGGGATATAGGAGGGAGTGAAAGAAGAAAGGAAGAAAGAGGTGTCGTAGTGGAGGGCTCCGGAATAATTTCGACCACCTGGGGATCTTTAACGTGCACTGACATCGCACAGCACACGGGCGCCTTAGCGTTTGGCTCCATAAGAACGCAGCCACCGCGGTCGGGTTCGAACCCGGGAACTCCGGATCAGTAGCCAAACACCCTAACCACTGAGCCACCGCGGCGGGTTTGTTCAGCAGCGCAAGACACATTTTCTGTTAAGAAAATTGCGTTTTAAAGAGAACATTTTTGCCACGAAACTTGATTCAAACTTGCGACGGCAATAACGAAAAGAACGCCCTGATCGCAGTTTTGAAGTGAATTGATGCGTGGCCTAGCCACAGAGATTCGTAAGAACAACAAAATCACAGGGTAACCTAATTACATTGTATGTTAACAATGCAACAGCATTAGAAGCTGTCGGTGCCTTTACATCGTGTTTTGTAAACACATCCTTGAAAGGTTGTGTTTGCGGACTTTTACAAGCCTGTCTCCTGGCTACTACTACTACTACTACTACTACTACTACTAGATAAAAGAAACTATGTTTTTAAAGAATCCTAGACGGGTGAAACCGACTAAGGGTTGCTGAGAGTGGCGTTGCCTACAGTTGGATTCGACTTTAGAACGAAGCGGCTTTTCCCCGTCAAGGGACCTCCTTCCAGACAGTGGCGTCGGCCAATTCTCATGAGCCTGCTAGTGTGACAATGCAGGGAGTGGCAGATAAAATGAGATAGCACCTCACCCCTCCCCCCCCCCCCCCCCCACACACACACACACATGGCTCGGGATAGTCCCCTCTCCGCTCCCTGAATTGTCACGCTAGCTATAGTTCATGAGAACGGGCCGACATCAATGGCTGGAAGAGGAACCTTTGGCAAAGCCGCTTCTTTCTTGAGTTCTGTCTGACTATGTGCTCATATGACAAATCCTGGTATTTAGGTGTTACAATTTCCAATGATTGCGACACATTGTGTTAATTTTTGCACAGCACTGTGAAAAAGAAAACGATGATATTTTGCGTTGAAGACTTGACTAAATGGCTTTCTCAAAGCCATGTATAGGCTTTCTTAACAGAAATAGCCAACGCAGCTTCGAAAGAGTGGAAAGGACATTCAAGGTCTAGAAAAAAAAAAGAAAAAGAGACAGGGGAACACCGATCCATCATGCGGAAGAACACTGTGAACGTCAGGCGTTCTCGACGCCTGAGAAGGCCAGAGCCCGTTTCGCAGATTAGACGAAATCATCGCATACTTGCGCCCCAGGGAACAACAACGACGGCATGAAATTCAAATCTCCCAGCGCCGCTGACCACGTTCGCATGCGCTCCATGGCGGTTTATTATGACGCGTTCTCGCAGCGAGGGGGAAAGGGAAAGCCAATAGCGACGGGGGACCAGACGAGAGGCGTCGTCCATTACACCCGTGCCGTGTCGCGACTCCGGATGTAGGGCCGGAGCCGAAGGTAGTGAAGACCGGCTCGGCGTTGAAAGACCACGGAGAAGAGGAGCTCTCGTAACAGAACGAATTTATTTTCGTCTTACATGTTGCAATCTTAGCGAGATTCAGAAGAATGCTCTCTGGTCCTGAACCATGGCTTTTTTTAACCCCTCTCTATTTCCCCAGGTCCCTAGTAAGGGAATTGGCGCGGACCAATCAACGAGCACATATCCACTCGGCGCCACGGAGACCCGCCTCCCAGATGCGAGCACGTATATCACCGCGTAAAACAAACACAACCAGCAGTCCGCAGGCAACCACGGTCTTCTTGGCATGTCGGTCCGTTTCACCGCCGTTCTTGAGTGCGCCTCCTCTGCGGCGTGTCGGCTCCGCTGAAAGGACGTAACAGTAAACCGACCTCCAAGCGAAGCCGGCGATGCTGTCCATCACTCTTTCCGCGCCGCACCGGGGTCCGTTGGGTCACCGGCGGTAGCGTCCGCCGCTTACGGGTTCGGGAAACGACGCAAACTGGCGTCCCGTCCACACATTCCAAAGCGCGGCAGCCGTTGAGGCGTGTTGTTTTCCAGGCCTTGGTTGCGATCCGCTGGCTTCCGTGGAAATGCACTGGTGTTCTTGCTGTCACCATATGTCGTACTTTTCAGCTCTTCCGCCGACTTAAGAGGCCATTCATTACAGCTCCTCCGCCGACGGGAAGATCTCGGACGGCGAGGAGTGTCAGCTGCTCGACGTAAGAGATCTGTATCCTCCTTCAAGTGGTGGCCGCTCATAAATTGCAAAAGCGGGCGCCACAGAACAAGCAAGCGCCAGCAAAAGCTTTCAGGCAACCAGGCTGTTGTTGCATGATAAGAAAGTTCGTGCCCGATATTGTATTCTCGATCATTGTCACACTACTGCTGTCTTATCGCTACAAAAAGAAAATATTCACTCAGACACGTAGGCTCCTCAAAACTTAAGTGCAACAACATATAACACTAACAATTATGAGATATAAAGAATTTTCCCATATTCAGCGTAGGCAGATTAGGAATCAGTAGGCACGGCTCAAGCCATTGGCCTTCGCGTTTGCCTTTCCTTTTCTATACCTCACATTAAAGCACAAATCTTGAAGTGCAAGGCTCCATCTTAGCAGTCGAGGGTTTTTGCCTGACATTTGAGATAGCCACGTGAGCGGGCAGTGGTCTGTCACAAAGACAAATGGGGTTCCGTAGAGGTAGCAGGCAAGCTTTTGGGATGCCCAAACCAGGCATGCACACTCTTTTTCGCATGCGCTATAGGCCTCTTCTCTCGCCGTGAGCTTCCTACTCGCGAAGAGCACCGGATGTTCATCGCCGTTTTCGTTTTCCTGACAAAGAATCACTCCTAACCCTCGGTTGCTTGCGTCGCATTGAACGATAAAGGGTCAGTTATATCTCGGAGCACGCAGTACAGGGGTGCTGGACAGCGCTTCCTTGAGCGCCCGAAAAGCCCTGTCCATTTCCTGGCTCCAACTCACTCTCTCTGGCGCGTTTTTTCGCAGCGCGTCTGTCAAGGGAGCGGCGAGTTCAGAGTAGCGGGGTACGTATCTTTGATAATATCCCGTAAGCCCCAGGAATGCTCTTATTCCGGACTTGTTTTGCGGCTGAGGAAATTCAGCTACTGCCTCGACTTTCAAGTCATCTGGTCTCCTCTTTCCTTGCCCCACTACGTGTCCCAAATATCTCACTTCGGCTCGTGCGAGTTGGCACTTCGCGGGTTTCACCGTTAGCCCTGCCCTCTTCAGGCGGTCGAAAATGTCTTTCAGGTGAGAAAGATGCTCGTCCCATGTAGCTGAAAATATAGCTATATCATCCAAGTAGGGGAGAGCGTAACTCTCTGCGCCTTTTAGAACTCGGTCCATGAGCCTTGAGAAGCAAAATGGTGCATTCTTTAGGCCGAAACTTAACGCAAGGGGTCTAAAGGTGCCCGCAGGTGTGGTAAATGCGGCATACTGGCTAGCCCGTTCGGTCATAGGTACTTGCCAGTACCCCCGAACTAAGTCCAAAGTGGATACATAGTTCGCAGTACTAACTCTCTCCACCCGCTCCTCTACGTTTGGGATCGGGTACGTCTGATCTTTCGTTATGGCATTAAGCTTCCGATAATCTATGCAAGGACGAGGGTCCTTTCACGGAACTTCCACAAGTATCATAGGAGACGCGTAGGCGCTTTCGCACGGTTCGATAACTCCCAGTTCAAGCATACGCTCCACCTCCTTCTTTAGCATTTCCTGCTGACGCGGAGCCATTCTGTAAGGCCGCAACTTAACTGGAACGTCGGACGTTAGCTCTATGTCATGAGCAATGAGAGCTGTCCTCCCAGGTGTCGCCGAAAAAAGGCCGTCGTACTCCGAGATTAATCTGTGCAAGTCAGCCCATTGCATTTCGGTCAGTCCCTCAGCAGGAGCTGCCACTTCCATAACGGCATCAGCGTCAATGCTTTGGGCAGGACCATCCAGCTGAGGAATGTCCGTCGTTAGTTCCTCACTGGCGTTAAGAGCCATATTGACTGTCTGAACCTCGTCCACATAGCGTTTCATGAGGTTGTGGTGATATATCATGATATCTCGGCGCTTTCCTTTCCGCTCAATGGCGTAATTAGTGTCCGAAAGTTTCTTTACAACTCTAAATGGTCCTTCCCATTGAACCTCGAGCTTATTCTTACGGGATGGCCTCAAAACAAGGACCTGATCTCCTTCCTGATACGACCGCAACTTCGCATTCCGATCGTAATAACTTTTAGCCCTAGTCTGAGCCTCCTTCATGTTAGCTTCTGCGATTTCCCGGCATCGGCGCAGCCTTCCTAACAAGTCCAATATATATTCGACTACAATCGGGTCTGTGTCTTTTGACTCCCAAGATTCCCTTAGCAAGCGTAAAGGGGAGCGTAAGGCCCGCCCGTACACGAGCTCTGCCGGACTGAATCCGGTCGCCTCATGAGCGACTGTCCGCAAAGCAAATAGCATAGCAGGGACACATTCATTCCACTGGCGTTTCTTTTCAAAAATCAGCGCTCTCAGTATGCGCATCATTACGGAGTGGCACCGTTCAACGCTGTTCGACTGCGGGTGATATACAGAGCTATGAATTAGTTTCACCCCGCACTTCTCCAGAAAGCCGCAAGTTAGAACACTCGTGAACATGGTGCCCTGGTCGCACTGAATTTCCTGCGGAAATCCTACTCTTGCGAAGATGGATAGGAGTGCGTTGACTACTTCCACTGAGCTCTGTTCTTTGATGGGAATAGCCTCCGGGAACTTCGTGGCGGGACAAACCGCAGTCAGCAAGTATCGGTGCCCTGCTTTTGTTATTGGGAGCGGTCCCACGATGTCTATCACCAGCCGGCGAAAGGGCTCCGATATTAGCGGTACCAGTTTTAGCGGTGCCTTGGACTTCTCGTGTGGTTTCCCCACTCTCTGGCAAGTGTCGCATGCCCTGATGTAGTTTTCGACGTCCTTGAAGCAACCCGGCCAATAAAATTCAGATAGCAGGCGGTTTTTCGTCTTACGGACCCCTAAATGTCCCGACCAACCTGCTCCGTGACAAAGCGACAAAATGTCAGTTCGATACTTGGCCGGCACTACCAGCTGATCAAGGACGCGCCCTTTTGCACATCTGTAGTGGCGATACAATATTCCGTTTTTCACAGAAAATCTCACATTCTTACGAGCGATTCCTTCCTTAGCCGTATCCCACACATGCTTGAGAGTCTGATCTTCTTCTTGCTCCTTAATCAGAGCGTCTCTGGTCACCTTTCCTAGAATTCGGTCTAGTGAATCTGATGATGGAAGAGCGAACAGCCCTTCACAATCCAATCCTTCCCTTCCTGATTGCCCTGGCTTGCCTTGATTAGCTCCTTCCATTTCAGTCCCCTCTTCATCCGAGTTCGTAGCGAACGGTTGCTCTGACATTTCGGTATTATCTCTGTTTGATTCCTCATCTTCTATCTCTTTCTGTCCGCGCTTCTGCGCTGTCTGAGGCTGTGTACCCGTGTCACGTGTGCGCAGCTCCTCCCCTGAGTTCGGCTCTGCCGTCTCTAACTTAGCCGCTAGAGCACGCGCCTTAGCTCTTGTGAGAGCTTGAACAACTCCTGTCAAGGTTTTCCCTTCATCCTTTAGAAGTCGATCAGTTCGGTTCGAGAGCAAGTAAGGATACTGGGGTGGTAGCTTGTTGGAAACTGCTGCCTCCGTGTGAACCTCACCGAACGGCCCGCTTATGATCACGTCAGCAACTGGAAGGCAAACGCTTGCTTCCTCCAGTATAGGCTTGATCCATGCACATTTGCCGTTGTATTGGGTTTGCTCAATGTAGTCCGGATGCACCAGGTCAATCGTTGCTCCACTGTCCCTGAGCACCCGACATTTCTTGCCGTTCACAATGAGATCCAATAAATATGGTCTCAGAAGCTGGTCGTTAGTCGCTGAATCGCATGCGTAAGCAAATGCTACTTTAGGTTTGCGACATCCTGCAGCGATATGCCCAGTTTCCTGACAGTTATAGCAAGTGGGCGGCTTGCGCGCTTCAAAAATTTTTCTCTTTGAGCGGTCATCAACCTCCTTTCTTTCCGTTTCACTTTCAGACCTGTCAACCTTTGTAGGCTTTAAATTAGCCTCCGATGTCCCACTCTTGGGTTTAGGTACCCCTTTCCACTGGCGCTCTGTCCAGCTCTTTCCTCTCTCAACCGACCTGGCGGAAAAAACCTCCTCTCGTACTCCTCGGCGAGAGACATACTCGTCCGCCAGTTCGGCCGCTGCCTGCACCGAGCTGACTGTCGCCCTGTCCTGAATCCAAATTTTCATCGACTCAGGCACTTTGGACAGAAACTGCTCTATAGCGATTATTTCTAGAGCCTTACTGAACTCATCATTAGCTTTGGCGCCTTTCATCCATTCCACCAGATTTGCCTTCAACTCATAGGCAAACTCTGCGTAACTGGCACCTTGCTTTCTTGTAAGGCTCCGAAACCTTTGCCTGAAAGCCTCTGCCGATAGACGAAATCTCTTGAGAAGGCTTTCTTTCACTTTATCGTAATCGTCAGAGTCCTCTGCAGAGAGTCTGGCGATGACATCCGCCGCCTCGCAGGGCAGCAAGCCCAACAAACGTCGCGGCCAAGAGCTGCGACTGAACTGTGCTTTTTCGCAAGCTCTTTCGAAGTTAACGAGATAGAGGCCTATATCCTGCCCAATCGTGAAGGGCTGCAATAGTTTCGATAGATCGTAAAGATCTTTTCGTGCCACTTCCTCTACTCCTCGAACACCACTCGTCTTTTTGAGCTCAACCTCTAGGCGAAGTTTCTCCACTTCCAGCTCTAGTTGCTTTCGCTCAACCGCTTGGCATCTCTGAATCTCATTCCATGCTTCCTCTACTTGCCCACTCTCGGCATCAGAAGATTCTATAGCCACGATGATCTCTGCTTTTGTCATCTCAGGGCTAATCTTCACTCCTAACTCCTCACTCAGACTCACGAGCTGAGTCTTGAGCAGCCGCTTCAAATCCATGACTGACAGCAAGCAGTGTGACAATGCAGTGGCCTCCACCCAGAAGTACTTTAAATCACGCTTCTGCGGCTGGCCTTGCCAGGGAAAAGATTACACCTCTATCTTATCAGCCTGGTACCCTAAAAGCAATGCCAACACTCACCCGTCCGCAACTGCCAGTCTGCGATCTCGGCGTGCTGTCCTCCGTCGGTCAGCCAGGCTCGATCCCACCGCGCTGCCACCAGTTGTCGCGACTCCGGATGTAGGGCCGGAGCCGAAGGTAGTGAAGACCGGCTCGGCGTTGAAAGACCACGGAGAAGAGGAGCTCTCGTAACAGAACGAATTTATTTTCGTCTTACATGTTGCAATCTTAGCGAGATTCAGAAGAATGCTCTCTGGTCCTGAACCATGGCTTTTTTTAACCCCTCTCTATTTCCCCAGGTCCCTAGTAAGGGAATTGGCGCGGACCAATCAACGAGCACATATCCACTCGGCGCCACGGAGGCCCGCCTCCCAGATGCGAGCACGTATATCACCGCGTAAAACAAACACAACCAGCAGTCCGCAGGCAACCACGGTCTTCTTGGCATGTCGGTCCGTTTCACCGCCGTTCTTGAGTGCGCCTCCTCTGCGGCGTGTCGGCTCCGCTGAAAGGACGTAACAGTAAACCGACCTCCAAGCGAAGCCGGCGATGCTGTCCATCACTCTTTCCGCGCCGCACCGGGGTCCGTTGGGTCACCGGCGGTAGCGTCCGCCGCTTACGGGTTCGGGAAACGACGCAAACTGGCGTCCCGTCCACACATTCCAAAGCGCGGCAGCCGTTGAGGCGTGTTGTTTTCCAGGCCTTGGTTGCGATCCGCTGGCTTCCGTGGAAATGCACTGGTGTTCTTGCTGTCACCATATGTCGTACTTTTCAGCTCTTCCGCCGACTTAAGAGGCCATTCATTACAGCCGGCAGGAAGTCCCACACCCCCCACCACGCCAAGAAATAAATTAAATAAAACACCATCGATTTGCACCACCGCAAATCGACTGGTTCCTACGATAGGGCTACGTGGCCTTTTTGACATGGCGATCATTAAATGCGTGCAGTAGCTGTGAAAGCCATAGCACGAGAGAGCCAACCAGCAGCCGAGTCCTCAGAGTTGTTCAAATGAGAAAGTTTGGCGATTGGCCGGCGCCTTTCCAGTGAGCACTAAAACTCCATTGAAAGCGCTGCGGACGTTTATAGGACGTCCACAGGACGTCCAAGGGAGTTCCAGCGCCCGCTGGGTTAGATGTATCGTATCGTCGCGCCTTTAGATGTGTCGCCAGCCAAAGAAGAATCCTTCCCACGTGCCTTGTTCACGCGGTCTCTGACTGCTATACTAACATAATTGATTTAGTTTCTACCTGTCGCAGCCTCCTAAAGTAGAGAATTCTAAGTATAAGTTATAATTACAATCCTCCATTATACTGGTTGGAGTGCCCACCTGAGGAAGGTAGGGAGTTCGATTCCCAGTGCCGCCGGATACCCGACAGTTTAGTTCTCTGTAGCGGGCACAAGCTTACCCTTGCCTGGTGCTCAGCCTCTCAGGGCAGAAATATTTGGAAGAATTAAATTGTCTGTGAGCCCACTTGTACAGACCAACACACGTTATAAGCCATGGCGCTCTTTGACCACGATGCCTTCGCGTCAGTATAATAAGATAATCATCATCATCATAACAACCAGCCATAACGTGCACAGCAAAGTCGGTAGAAGCGGCACTTTGCACTCCTAAGTCCGTCGAAATCCGACATGTGCGGCTAGGTTCGAACGAACGACCTCCAGCTCATTATGGCGGAACGTTATAGGGACTTTGCCACAGCGTCGTTTTCCCTGTGCACAACTGACGCCAGCCATGTCTGCACGTCCACAACACTGCGCGGCAATACGAGAGAAAGTGCAGGTGCCTTCCGAAGAAAACCATGAGACGACCTGTCTATCTGTCCCTTTAACCTTTTTTTCTTCTTTCATTTCGGTCTCGCCGCGTCAAAAAGATTCCGTCCACGTATGGACTTGTCCTACAAGTAGGGTTCGCGCCTCCTTCCACGCTCCGAAAGCTGGGAAAGACAGCTTGAACGGCGGTTTAAACCAGTCAAGAAAAGAGAAAGCAAATGAATAAGCAGCAAGCGCCCCTAGCAGCGAGCGCGCGTACAAGCACGCACGCACAGACGGACAGCGGCCGGGCGGGCAGGCAGGCAGGCCGATAATTGACAGGACGGGTCATGCACCGCGAGTGTTTTTCGGCGCCCCTGGGCGCGAAAGAAAAGGCGCCAGGAAAATTAATGCGCTGGGCGGGGATAGATATAAATCGATCAGAGATGAACCGGCCCCCGTGTACAGCTTGGCGAGATAAAGGCATAATCCATCAGTGGGGCCCCAGGGCAATGAATATAAAGACGAGCGCGCCACAGAGGTGTGCGTGCGCGCCGCTTCTTCTTCGCCGGCCGAGGAAGAAGAGAAGACCGCGCGCGCGCGCGAACGCACATGTACCGCGTTTGCTCGGATTTAACCAAGCCCTCAGATCCAAGCACTGCCGCCTTTTTCTGTTCCTTCCGTTCTTTGCATCATTTGTTCGTAGCTGCATTTAGCCACTAGGTAATCGCTTAATAGAACCCCGATGTAAGCTCACAATACAATTTCTAAGCATTGTATTTAAAATATTTTACGCTGGCTTCGGTTTCAAGAACGGATTCAGTTAATCACCAAGTTCACTCTGACAAAGGCACAGGAAAGTATCCGTGGAAATGCCTTTAATTCCAGGGGTGATTTCGTCTGATTGCATTATAGCGCGCCTACAACTTTTCTCCTATCTTAAAAAAAAAAAGCTGTATGCGTCTATCGTAACTTAAAAACATGACCACCAGATTATCAGACAACAGTCTGCCTCGCAACTTTGTGGCACTAGCTTGCGGAAATGATGCTAGAAGCCCATGTCAGGGTTTGAACCCCTATATCGGAGACAAACCTCACCAGCTAACACTTTCGTCTTCACGTCGCCCACTACCAACCAACCTGAACGCCCATTGCCATCCCATTAGATAATGCCATTCGTTCTGGTGTCCGCCATTTAAACCAAAATTGGGGCGGCTTAAGTCCGCGTTAATCCGGTACGTCCCAGCGAAAGAGGTCCCACCGTCGGTCGGAATAAAAACCCCTCCTCCTTCCCACCCTTCGCGGCCGAGATAATAATCGCGCCCGATAAGAAGCGGCAGCGAATAGTCGCCGGCCCGGGGCGCACCGAAGAAAAACGATGCGGAAGGAAGAATAACAGCAAGGAGGGAAAGTATAACCAGTTCGGAGGCGGCACGAGCGATGAGACAGCTGGGAACGCGGACGCCGGGCCAGCTTTGGAGTGTCAGGTGGCGCCCTCTGTCGGCGAGCGCGTGAACTGATCCAGCTATTACAGCTGCTTTGCTCGTTGTTCTAGCGAGAGCAGACGGAAACGAGTAAGAAGAACAGAGCATGCGGCACGACGGAGAACAAGCTGCCCCTTTTGACGACTATTTCTACGGATATCCGGAGCTCCCGTCGACGCGTGACGAAGCGATTAAAAGTTACAGCCGTTTCTTTTACGATCGTCCACCGTGGCACCCGTGCGAGAGCTGGCCGCCGAGCCCCTCGTACGCTTTCGATCCGTGTTATAAACGTCTTCCCCGCCGTCCCGTATCTGGCAGCACAAGGTTTCGAGCAGCCCGATCAGGTCGCAGCGATCGTTGGGTGCAGTGAAGTGGAAAGCACGCTGTCATGGTCAGCAGCTCCGGGACAAGGAGCGTTAACACGCGCGAACGGCGAACCACTTGACGACGACACAGACACTTGAAAAGCAAACACACAAGGCTTCCTTCTCTCCAAGCCAAGCTCGGCTGCCCGTCCCTTGCAGAGCTATAACCGCCATGGTGCTAGCACGTCTTGCTGCACACGTGTGTTAGCACCAGAAATACAGAAGTCAACAATTGTATCAATTGTATCATTTTCCGCAGGGGCTCAGTTGGTCGTTTCCACCGACCCGCCATGAACACTCTCGGGAACTACGCCTACACGTCCTCGAATTGGGTCGAGTAAACTTTTCTGCAAGTCTAGTAAATGCAATTATTGTGACGAAATTTCAGGGGCGATCAATGGGATTGCCTTGTAAGGGGGGGGGGGGGGGGGGGGGGGTTTCCTGGACGTCGTCAATCTCCTCGAGTGCAGAAGAATTTCTTGTAAATAAAGTTTAAGGTTAAATCGACGCGGAGGAAATTCGAGCGCGTTATATTCTACCTTCAATTCCTTCGTGCTGTCATTCTGCATCATGGAGCACAAACTGTACCACTACGACCACTACCGCAACTTGTAACTTCACTAAGACACTATCGTCACTAGAACATAACCACTATTGCCTGTCACTGAAGTGTCCTTACGAAGTTCCAGGTGTCGGTGTTTAATTATAGCCGGTGTTTCGTTCTGGCTCGTGTTATAGCAGACGGAGAGTGGGAACTCCTCCTAAACACCACCTGCCACGGTTGGCACGTAGAGGCTTCTCACAGGCTTCGGCGCCAGACAGTGTTCGCCGCCATGGCCCTCCTAATGCTCTTGCATTAAACGCTAGTGCAACAGCAGACGAAATCAGAACCGTGAGAGATATCTGCCCATGGGTACTTACACTGTAAAAACGAATAAGCTTATACGGGAGTAAAAAGGGAGTAAGATGTATTCAAGCGCACTTACTTTTACAATATGGAATGCGCTAGAAGACAGTTTAATCATCATCATCATCGGCCTGATAACGCCCACAAGTGCACTTCAAATGCCTCTTCCATGTCTCTCCAATTGACCCTGTCCTTTGTCAGCTGCTGCCACCGTATCCCCGCAAACTTTTTAATCTCATCCGCCAGCAGAGGACAGCTTACTGCCTTTTTACTCCGTCCTGTTTAGAGTGCACGTCGTCCTGTGTCCTCTTGTGTTCGCATTCAGTTACGCACGGCTGAGGCGACATGATGGGATCCCGGTGACAGAAAACAACCCTCAGCAATAAAACCCTGGTTCCAACTTATAGACGGAAATTCGTTGTCATCAATTCAGTATCTGTACTTAAATGAGGACCGCGGCGGCTGCGTTTTTCATGGAGGAAAAACGCTAAGGCGCCCGTGTGCTGTGCGATGTCAGTGCACGTTAAAGATACCCAGGTGGTCGAAATTATTCCGGAGCCCTCCACTACGGCACCTCTTTCTTCCTTTCTTCTTTCACTCCCTCCTTTATCCCTTCCCTTACGGCGCGGTTCAGGTGTCCAACGATATATGAGACAGACACTGCGCCATTTCCTTTCCCCAAAAACCAATTATTATTATTATTATTATTATTATTATTATTATTATTATTACTTAAATGACTCACTGAATTAGGACGTCGTTTTTACTTCTCTCACGACGCGCCGAAGAGCTATCCAAAGGCTACAGTCGCAATGTGGTCACAAAGCACGATAGAAGGACTGTGGCCAACTTCGCAGCGGGTCAAGCCAGTTGTGCGAGAGATAAGGTAAACCATGACAACAGAAAACTATGGGCACGAACTTATCGCTCTCCGAAGAAAGCTTGCTCCTTCGCAGAGGAAAGGCAGAGGAAACACGGGAACGCAAAGTGCAGTCTCAGTTACCGGCTCATAGTGTCAATGCTAGACGTAAACGCAGGCAAGAAAACAAGTTAACAGGCCAGATCTGCGCAGAGAAGACACAGATGCAAGCATGCCGCAAGGAGTGATGCCATAAGTGCTGCGCTGTGCTTCACGTGAGGCCGCGTCACGTTTCAAGCTGTACTTGCCTCACCTTGCTAGCAGGATGCTGTAAGCTACTAGTGGGATTAGCCTTGCGAATTTTCTACCGGAAATTGCTACACCGTAGCGGCATTTGGACTTTAATTAAGCTCGGGAATTTCAGGCACAGACCTTCCCTGGCAAATCGATGTCGATCGCCATGCACACTATCACCCACAATTCTCCGCGGCGTCCATAAGCAGCTGCCACACTGCATGCAACTATTATTGGCGGAGATGTGAACAGACGTGTATAGCCGTTCCCTCAATCTCGAAGGAGAGGGGGAAGCACAATTTATTGCGCGAGCGTTATTACCCCGGCTTCTCGCCTGACCCCCAACTCGGCAGAGTCGCGTTGTTAAAACGCTCGGTATAAGGCTTGAGGGGAAAATCAGCGTAGGCGAGAGCATGACGTCACCCGGAGGACTCGACCAGCTCACGAGCTCATATTCGCCCACACATGATGGGGCGCTCGACCCCATAGAGAGCATCCACCCGACGTCACAGCGGCCGCCATTTTGCTACCTTTGCAGCATTGCGAAAGGCCGCCAGAGTGTTTGAAGGGATTATCACCTCCCGCTCCGACTTGCAATGCTGAAGTTATACGCTGGACAACAAAATGACGCCCGTGAGGTCACTTCGTCACGGGCGCTTCCCAACCTAGCTGCGCCTCATATCGTAGCAAATTTCCTTAAAGACTCTCACCTTCTGGCTCTCATGCTGCCCCGGACGGCGCGGTCTTTCCGTTTTGGCCAACTATGTTACCGTAAATACGAGCTTTTAACGCGCCCTCGATTCTAACACGCGCCTGATTTCCGTGTAATTAGTGCAGAAGCCCTAAGTAATGTTCATACATATGCGTTCGCATCACTCCTCGTCGCTCTTCTGACGCTTCTCCTTCGCAGTCATCCCGCCGCGCGCACCTCGAACTAACAGAAGCGTAACAAAGCAGTTGCAAGGCCAGAGCGCGGAGGCAAATGGAGATCAAAGGCGGCAACACAACGCGTTTTCCACGCCTTGCGGACTCGCATGTGGCCCGGCTGACTATAGCCATGGTAAATGGTCCTAAGCTTCGGATTTCAAGGAGATGCACGCTCCGGAGGTTATGTAAACGCATTAACTGCAAGTTTTATTTTGCTTTACATACCGCTAGTGTGGGAAAGCGGGCGCCAGCGCAAGCGCGGCGATAAATGACGCGCAGCTCAAATTTTATTTAGTGGAAGGATTCCCATACGAAGTTATTATTATTATTTTTTTCACAAGGAGCTCCATGCGTCCTGCACGAGCGGGCACTGGCACGGGGCGCGTACTACCAGGCACTAGTACTACGCATGGATTGTGGCCCGGCAATTTCGGATGCCAAGCACTGAGATGGCAACAATGTCAACGCAAAAAATATGCAAGAAAGCTTAACCGCCATTTTATGATGGCAATGCCGCTGGAGCTGTTCGTAGCGCGGTTTCGGTATTGTATCCGATTGTAACGCGCATGCCTTTCCAAGGTTCACTTTTCGGGAAAAAAATGCTGACGGCTTAGCATTGCTAAGCACGAAATATTGTACCAAAGCAGTTTTTCGCAGGTAGACGGCACCGCCACGTACCTGAAAGCACGATTTAGGTTTCCACTGTCCCAGGGAACTTTTCCATTGTCAATGCCAATTCAATTAATGTACGCCAGCGGCCTATGCTCCAGTGCCGCGTTTCTGCAGCAATTTCGTCAACGCCAATGCGTATTGCTTTAGCACCGTGTTTCTGCCACAACACCGTCCACGCCAACGGATGCAGCGCACCTCTCTCTGTCACTACTACGATGAGGACGATGTGCAATGCACCGCGCGAGTGTGTGTGGCAGTTTAACACGAGGCGTGCCCGGCTGCGGCAGTAGCCTAGTGCCCTCTCGCAGGGGCCTGCGAAGCTTAACTGCATGCGCCGCCGCGGGTACCCACCCACCACCACGCCACCTATTCTAAAGCAAAGCTGAACAAGTAACAGAATGTGAAGCAGTTAAGTACCTAACTACTGAGTAATGAAGTAATATTGCGGTTAGAAAAATCGTTTGACGTCATAACAACCAGCACACATGATGCGGAAACAGAAAGAACGCTTCTCCATAGACTATCTATCAAAGCAGAGCCTTAAAATTTTAGTAACACTATTCATAGCGGACGTCTCTAAACAGCCTGTAAATCGATTCCATTTAAATCAGCAGTAGAAAAATTGAGATTTTATAGGAGACTAATTAACCAAATAGGCCGATTTTTCTGTCTATTTGAATCAGGCGACACTCTACAGAATATTCAGAGACAAAAATAGACGTCTACAAGATGACAACATAGAGTATAGGAAGTACAGGGTCGGTCAAAAGTTCCCATGCCACAGGGTCTGCTTTTGTGTGCGGTACAGTCGGTCAGTTGCGACACCCGCGAAGTTTAATATATCTGTAGAGGGTAGAAGAAGTAGCGTTCCAACCTCTGAGAAACTTGATAGCTTTATCGGCATCTTCAGCGCCTGGATATACTGATGAAAAGTAGACCCTTTGGCTTGGGAACTTTTGACCAACACTGTACATGAACGGTTTATAGACCATTTTTGTAACGAGCACGTCATGTCCGTAAAACTAGAAGACCCCCTCCTGTTTGCGAACAGAATTCGCATCAAAACTGATCATGCTAATGGTGCTTTCTAACTCTCTGTGGTGTAATTTAGCTGCCTAAAGCACACCTTCAGCTCCAAAAACAAAATAGGTTTCATCATTCGTACTTCAAAAGCCGGCCCCCGTCACCCTCGGTAATGCTCACAGAGGAACGCTTTGCAGCAATTCACCGGATGCACGAAAGAACATCGCCATCGAGCACAAAAACAAAAATACGAACAAACTGACACACAAACAAACGCCAAGATCGCGAGGGCAGGACTAAACAATATCTCTATTTCCGTCTCCAAATGACGCAAAGAGTCGCCGCCGACACTGTGCGGCCAACACAAAGAGAGCGGCTCGCTCGTAACGATTAAGTCGCCACGCACGGCGCTATGGTCGTCCCAGGGGGGTCAGAAAAATTAAACGAGGAAAAAAAAGAACGCAAATGCGACGGACAAGCCTGTGTGAGACAGCGTCGAAACCGACGTTCCCCTCGCGCTAGCCGAAACGTCGTCTTCGTCGGCGTGGACGTCACAAACGGCAGACGATTCGGGCGAGGAGGAGCGAGAGAGAGACTGCGGCGTCGCCCGAGGAACGCCTCGGAAATTAGGAGCGGCGGTGAACGTTTGTAGTCGTTATACCCCACCTCCTCTCCTTTCCCCCTCTCCCTCTGCTTCTCATAAGGCAAGCAGTTCCTGAGAGGGCGGTAGAGAGAGAGAGAGAGAGACAGATAAAGCCGAGCGTCCATTTCATTCTCTCGGCTTTTGGACGACACCTCCTCCTCTCTACGTCTCATGATCCACCGCAAACGCTGCCGATGCGAGCAAAACGGCACGCTCTCCTCCGCTGTTCCACGCCTTTTTCACGCCTGGCCGTGTTCTTCCCTTCTCTCTCGCTCACATTTAGTGCATCTCGCACAGCCTCCTCCTCTCCTCCACCATCATCACTATCAAAGAGAGGACGAGGTCTACGCGGCAACGAAGCGCCGTCCGCCCTTCTTGCCTCGACGCCAGGCCGCCCAGTGCGCGGCAGCGAGCATGTGCACGGCACCGTACGCGAGGAGCACACAGCTGGCGAGGAGCGGAGGTATGCGTAATGTCGGGATGAATCGTATCTTCATTCTGCGCACGCTGCGTCTCCGGCCATCGCGAAGGACATCAGTGGGTTAGCCTAGAACTCAGAAAACAGCCCCCGTACGTATTTGGCATGTATTAGCGACAGTAATGCGAAAAATTAAACGAAACAGCCACTTTTAAACCGCCCAACCATTGTTGCCTACTCCTAACCTACTTTACCTTCCTTCTTTAGTCAATAGAGGAGTAACAGCAATGACTGAAAAAGTACACCATGAGTCTCCAGGCTAATACTGTGCTCAACAATCAACTACTGATATCGATGCCGTACAGAGGAATTCTTTCAAAATACACTGAGGCTCTCGTGCTCTCCGTGCATGAATTATCGCGTGTCTCGTGCTTTAGTTTACGAACAACGAATTATCGCGAAATCTATGAGGCGGTCTCGTCGACAAGCTTACCATGACCTGAGCGCCTGCATCGGACGCCACTGAGGGCACAGAGAAGGCTACTGCCAAGCACAGCACCTGACACGCTATGTCTACGAAGCGCAACTCACGCTGGGACTATTGCACCTAACATCTGCGCACTGCCGCTCTGATGGCGCACAACTTTGCACTCCGTTCCTCGCCCTCGCCCACTTTACTTGAAGTTCAACTCCCTCTCTCCCATCCCAGGCGACACGCGAAAGGGTGGGAAAAGCGCTTGGAGCAAAGCGGAGAGGAGGCGTCAAGGCAGGTCTCGTTTAATGAACCTGTATGCATTTCGGCCGCGCGCGCTCGGCGACCGGACTCCCCACACAAGCGCCATGCATGAGACTGAGAAGCCCTGCAGCCCGCAGCGCCACCTCTACAGGCTGCAGGCGTCAACAAATGGTCCTCGCACGACCGGTGCGCTAATGTTGCTGAATTAGCGGGAGCACTCTCGCACTGCCCGACAGGGCCAACAAAACACAGCCAAGAATGAAATAAAAAAGCACAAGCGTGCAATGAGAGAGATTAAATAGGAAAAACGAGAACGCGAGTCGCTGGCGGTCTTCCTCTAACGCACCGAAGAAAGCAACACTTGTGGGGACGCGCCGACCACGACCGGACCTGTCCACCGCGCGGTCGCGCCGAAGAAAGAGAGAAGAAGCGTTTTGTACACTCGGTCGTAGTTGGAAATGACTTTGAGAGCGCCGCGGCCATGAGCAGCGGCAGGGGCGGAGTTGGAATCACTAAATGTGTCCTCCCCGGTGCGGCGGATATGAACGAGCGAATGAAAAAAGAGCTAGCGAGGAGGGGACACCGTTTTTCTTCGGTCGTGCCGGGGGTGACAGTTTTCCGCCGGCCGAGCGCGCGGCGTTCTTTGCGGTGACCGTGAAGCCGAGTGCGGTTGATGAACTCTTCTCTGCCGAGAAGGAGCGGCTCTGTTGTGCCGGGACTAATACGGAAAGGTGAAGCGCAGCATAACGGACTCCGCTCGTTAAGTTGACCGAGCCCGTGTTAATGACCCCGGCCTCCGCCTGCGTTCACAACGGCGGTTGTAATGAATGACGTCTCTCATCTTAGACTCGCTTTACCTCCATAGGTGCGTTTAGAACATCTCATAACTTGTATGCGTCCTATGTGTTTGCTGTGTTGATTCCACAAACGCCGCCAACTGGTATTCAATCGCGCCCGCCTTTAGGTGTTCGAAATTAACTTTCTCTTAAAAAAAAAAAGAGGAGGACTCTGCGCTTTTCATTCATCCCAGCTTTCAGTACCAATCTCAGTCAACCAACAGCTCTGAACGAACCTTCAGGTGCGCACAAAAGTAAACGGAGCGCGCTACTGGCTTTTTAATATTTTTCGCACGTTGCCTAGCTGAAATTTCCAGTTATGATATGTGCACGCTGCAGGGTAGTGAACGCTAGCGCGCTTTCCCATGGACAACCAATGTTTCTGACCAAGAAGCAGGGAGGGATACATTGCCCCGCAGCCAGTGACGCAGTAACTGTCCGCCTGCGTGCCGGCGCCGCACCGGGCGTTGTTATAACTAACCTGCGTCTCACCGAAGCTGAAGCGGCAGCGGTTTTTTGGAACTGTTCACTGCCCCATTATGAAATGTGTAATTTTCCTAGAGTGCGCTATAAATAGGATAATCGCACATTAAAGGCACAGTTTAGTGATTGTATTTAGACCGGAACCGAGTGTTCCGTTTACTTACGTCTGCACCTGTACCTCGACGGGCTACTGCCGACAAAGGCAACGTAAGTCTAAACCCAAACCTTTGGATCAGCGTGCAGTCCACGTCGTGCAGTCAGTTTGCGGGTGAGGGGATCAAGTGTGAAGGGGACTACTTGCATCGTGTGCAGTGCATCCGTACTTTAGGGACGAAATGGACCCCCCCCCCCCCCCCCCCCCCCCCGCAGCAATTAAGTATCTCGCGCATGTCGCTGCGCTCTGTTACTTGTCACGTCTACGGTTACAAAAACTCCCGTTTAAATATAATGCGCGGTATTATTTTAACACTAAAAACGGCGGCAATAATATCACCACTATTTTAACACTGAAAACGGCGGCACTATTATCACCACTGGTATTGGATCGCGCCAGGATATTTCGAACTACTGACAATATCGATCTCAGTTACCCACCTTTGAAAATTCTGTGTAAAAGTATAGGAAAGTTGCGCAGTATATCGAACACTATATTGCACAGTATATTTCTTCCGTTCATTCGATACATCGAACTGCGAGTCGCGCCCCTGCAAGTGGCGCTCCGCCTAAAGGCAATCTGTCGATCACTTTTACCGCGCAGAGTCGCATCCGCTGCGAGGCCTTTGGCACCTGCCGGAAGCGCCAGTGCTGCGAAACCATGTTACAGAGGTGAACGTGCTTGAGGGAGGGTTTTGATCTTCTGCACTCATTTTCCACAGCACATCGCTGTCATGCTGTCAAGCCAGCTTAACTAAATCCTAGTGACTACTCTCGCCTAGCGTGCTTAGCTGCCGAAGGCGTGGCAAAAACAAACTGCACTTTAAGTTTAATGTGCGATTATCCTATTTATAGCGCACTGTAGCAAAATTACAAATTCTATAATGGGGCAGCGGACAGTTCCAAAGAACCGCCCGCTGCAGCTTCGGTGAGACGAAGGTTAGTCATAACAACGCCAGCACGCAGGCGGACAGTTGCTGCCGTCACTAGCTGCGGGACAATGTATCCTTGCTTCTAGGTCAGAGATGCCCACTGCCGTTCTTCGCATACGGAATGATCGATATATCAAACAAGTTCGCGATACCTGTCGAGTTCGATTTATCCAGGTTCGACAGTATACCAGTCGAGTTGTCGGCCTACTTCCGACCCCAGCCTCTCCCGCGCAGTGTAGTAGCAGATGAGCCGGTTCACTTAATACACTGCTGATCACCGACGGCATCAGCAATGTCGTCTCGGCAAGATCGCTATAGTATAACGAAGCAGCTGCTCTTCTCGGAGGAAGGGAGGTGCGGGGTTCGATACCTAGTGCCGCCAGGGTATTTACCAGTGATACAACGGGTACAAGCTTTCTCCTGCCTGGCGCTCGGCTTCTTTAGGGTGGAACGCTTGGGAAATGGGTCTTTGACTTCACCTTGAGCAGAAGAAAAAAAAAGCAACTGCTACCATGGCGCTCTTTGGCCACATACGCCCTTGCACAATAAAAAATTCATCATCATAATCTTGTCGGAGGAAAAAACAATAATCATGGGAAGCCACGCAGGCTAAAACACACACCGGACAAACATACAGAACGTCACGGCTATGTGTGGAGTTGCATGGAGCTCTCAGAACGGAACACCTTCCGCGTACCTTCTTCACAACCGTTTTTAGGAACACTAAATAAGTGTACGATTACCTCTTTCCTAAAGTGTCTTAGGCCCGCTTGCCGAGAAGCGCTAATTTTTCAGCCTAAGAAGTGGGAAGAAGAAGACCACCTTTGCGCGTGTTCCAGAGGTGCGCTTTCCCCCTAAGCTCGCGAGCCGAGACCAATACAGAAGCATAAAGAACGACAAGACGGGCAACATTTTCCAGGAGGCGCGTGCCGCGCCCCGTAAAAACCCATCTGCGTCTGCAGCTCGCTCTAACAAATATGCCCCCCCCCCCCCCCTCTCCCGCGCCCTTTTCTTTTGCGTCATCGTCCTTTTTCATCCTGATTTTCTTCTCTTCCTTTCTCTTTTCCTTCCACCTTCGTACATTCCCATCCCACCTTCTCACAGCGGGGGTTCGCGGAGCGTGAAGATGGTGTCATTAACGCGCCTAGCTTTCCAAGCTTGCACGGCCTAAGAAAGTCAGCTGCGCTGTCTCAGCCACCGCTCATTAATGACTTATATAACCCTCTCTTCCCTCACTCTCGCTAGCATCGCCCTCTCCCACCCGTCCGCAAGATTCTCCGTCCACGCCCAGGGCGCGAATACGCGTGTCCTAATGAATCAATTGTGACGAAAGTTTCCCCGTACTCTGCAACGCTGGCGCCCCCTGCAACGCCGCTACGTGTCGCTCCTCGTGATTACATGCAACTCGCGTACGCGCGATGCGTTTGGCCTCGCGTTTTGGCGCGAAACACGGGCAGCTGCTTCGTGATTACGCCGCGCGCGCGGCGCATCATCGTCGACTGCGCGCTCGTTATTCCGCGAAAGCGAGTCTAGCGCATTGTCTAGCGGAGAAAGCGGTTCTCGGAAACCGGCGTCTCGTTTGGACGGGCTGACAGCTTAGCTGCTCTAAAGTTAGTGATGAAGCCGAGTTCCGTTATGAGTCCGAAACTCGCCTTTCTGGCTCTTTGAGAACGATGTCAGGTTGGTCGTGACTCTGCTCTCAACTAACGGCACGATAGGTGGCGCGCACATACAGCGAAATCGCTGCAATTATGCTTTGAACTTTAGGATCGCCTAGTTTGGGCAAGCTTGGTAGCTTGGAAGGTGCAAGAACAACGTTCTTATTTTACACTGATTTTACATAGGCCCCATAGACATTCCGTGCTTCGTGACCTCTAGCTATTACGCCCAACTGCTTTGTACCGCAACTTTTGTATCGCATTTTTATGAGGAAATGAAATGGAAATGAAATACCAACTGTATACGTCAAAAGTCATTACGGTAAACAACGGGGATGTCTGGCGCGCTGAAATTGACATGAGCGGCATCTTGTCAAGAAACGTTGCACTCGTGTCGTCGACAGCCCCAAATTTTACAAAAAAATATTTGTTTTTAATGGAACGGGTAACGGTGCGTTGCAAGATTATTTGCATCCACAGAAGTACAGTTGAACGTCGTTATAATGAAGTTGAAGGGACAGGCGATTACTTCGTTATAGCCGCAGTTTCGTTATGGCCGATGTTGACCGAGTTTCTAGGGAATCGCCATTCCTTCATTAAATACATTATTTATTTATAAAAGATTTCGTTGTAAGGAGGTTTGGCTGTAATTTCGCATTCATGAAACTGCTAGGACAATGTACATCTGAACAAAAGTGGATTCAATGAAGTAGAAAAAAACGAATCGTTTCACGATTTTCGTTTTATGCCCCAACGACCTGAACTTTAGCCGCTACAGCACGTGTTCCAGCCGACTAAACTGCTGAGGTCGTAACTTCTGCCACAATCGTGCGGTTTCTTTTCTTAATTCCCGTCGCTGCATTTCCTGCCAGTGACGCACGGCCGGTCGCTATTAGACCTTTCGGGACACGCCCCTTATTTTGGGTGCAAACCCTCGTGCCTGCCTTTATCTCTCTCACCTGTTTCCTTTTTGCTCCACCTCGATTCCTGGCTGCCCGAGGCTACGTGCGACTGCCCCCCCCCCCCCCCCCTCTCTTTGAATCGGCGTAACCGCCCACGCCAATTGAGCCCGACACGCTGCGCCCAGATATAATCGCCGGCACGAACACGTGCACGCGTGGCAGCGCACCTTTGCCCGCGGGCCGCATTCAAGCTCGGTCGGTCGGTCGGTCACCGCGTACAACCCAAAGAAGGGGCGAGAGAGGAGGCCCGACTTCAATCGCTCGGCCGCACCGCGCGCTAACCTCAGTCGACGGTGCCTTACCGCCGCCCGGTGCCCTCCATGCGAGATTCCACGGCTTGCGGGCCTCGCCCAAGCCGGCACGACTGAAGCCCCCCCTTTAACCCCCGCCACATCGGATACCCGCCTCACACAGCTTTCTTTTTGGCACTCCTGGCAGACACGCATCCCCCCCACACCGGATGCGCGCCCACCCTGAATCCGTCCGAGAAAATCGCGCCTCGGAAAGCCGACAGTACCGGAGCACGCTGGCTCGGCGCACGAACTCAGCGCGTGCGTTGGAGTGTGTGTGGTAAGCGTACGACCCGCGATGGCCGGCGTCAGCGGACGTGCGACTGTGTCCTGCAGGAGGAGCAGCGGTCAGGACGGCGGCGTAAAGATTCCGAAACACTGTGGACTAAGCGAATGCGGGCGCAGACACCATCAAGCCCCTTCCCCACCATTTCTCCCACCTCTGCGTCATGATATGGCTCCGGAGTCATTCGTGAATAGTGAGCCTGACTGGCTATTTAAGATGGCAGCGATGACGTTACCTCCAAAATATAGGAGTCAGTTAATGGGATAAAACTGAAATTTGGGCGAATTGCTATGCATTCATATTGTCTCAACACTCTCTACGGGGACAGGACGAAACGGAAACAGCGCCTGTCTGTTGTTTCCGTTTCGTCCTGTTCCTGTAGAGCTGTTGAGGCAATATGATACTGGGATGCATGTTGTTGTTTTTGTTTTTCTGCGCACGTGTGCCCTACGCGCTGGTCATCAGGCTTATGTACAAGATTTATTTTACCGTTCCTAGTTTGTGTCCCGCGGACGGATTGCGGGCCTTTGTGAAGCGGTTATTGGCTTCAAGGCGAAAGCCTTTAATGGCTCAACGTTGTCCGCCCGTCCGTACCGCGAAATCTGTCACACTATAAATGTCGATAAAATGGCGTCAACTCGATAAGATAAAAATCCTTGTGCACGGCGGGATTCGAACCACCATACTTCCGTTCCGCAGCCGAGCGTGCTAACAACTACGCTGCTTCCTGCCAACGCATATGCAGTTCTCCTTGTCAGCCCGTTGTTTAGCCGGTGCGGGCTGGGCAACATTATTTTTCTTTCTTTTTCTTTGCCAACACTAATATATGTCAGCCCGTTGTGCCTTAGGCGGTGCGCGCTGGGCAACACTATTTTTCTTTCTTTTTCTCTGCCCACACTAACATATGTCTAGCGTAAGGTCGCTGGAGAGTGCTTGCGGAAAGGCGTCGAATCAGACGGATGCCTATCAAACGCCCTCCAGTGTCTCCAGCATTCAAGATTCACAACCAACGATACTTAATCAACATCTTAACCAAACAACAGTGCCACAAGCAGGAACACCGCGCTAAAGGACTTCGCCTCACCGCACTTTAGGTAAACAAAGTGCCCCCCTGAATTTTTTGCTCGCACCTTGCGGCATCAGGAGTGTTGGATTGTTGTTTTGCTAATGCTAAAACTAATAATGCAATTCAATTTCACATAAATTGAAGCGTGAAGCGAGACTTCCCTCACATCGAACTAGGCAAAATATGAAAGACTGATTATAAGCGCCCGAATGGCAAGGTAGATATTTTGTTTGTTTTTTATCACAACCGATAGTGCATTTTTATCCCACCAGAGGAAAGACGAAAACAACCGAACATGATGACCAAAAAGATAACAAGGCGAAACAGAAAAGGGGGGGGGGGGGGGGTCAAGGAGCGAACTGGCTTGATTTTCAGTCCAGCGAAGCTGATCTGTTCGCGGCACCGCGGGTTCGAATCCCGCTGGTGACCAATAGTAGGTAAGTCTTTTTTTCTGCTTTCTATGCGGCTGTACGCCGACAGAGAGACGTCTGGTTTTCGTCGCCATTGGCATTCCAATGCTAACGCATTAGTAAATCCCAAGCCTAGTAGCGTATACTCAGCAGGCAAAACCAATCTCGGTGGCCCGCATATTGAAAGGCTGCAAGCGAAAGTGCGAGCAACGTTCTCCTCAGGCGAATCGTTCACGAAACAAATAGAGAACGAACTACAGAAATAACCACTCCTCCAACCTGACAGCAAACAAAAACACAGAACTCACGACGGTCAGCACCGAGGAAACTTTCCTCTCCACAGAAGGACGGAAAAAAAACCGTGACAAGCCTTGGAAGTCAGAACGAAGGCCCCGATATCACACCCGGACGCGGTACGAGACACGCGATCACGAAACAACAATCATATTCAGCAGTAGCGGTGTCCCCCCCACACGTCTAATCCGAGCCCTGACCAATCAATGCGCTGGTTTTAATTAATCGTGCGCCCCTTCAAGAAGGACAACACCGCGAGGAACGACAACGCCACGGCCATCTCGGGCAAGCGCGCGACATCTCAAAGTCGACCGCTTCAGTGCGCGCTCGTGCTATACGGAGAATCGAAAGGACGTCCCAGCATCGAAGTGGCATTGCAGGCCGACCCGTACCCCGCGCACCGCGAGCCTACATGGGACGAGAGAAGACGCGGCTGCGACGCAGCAAATGAGAGCTAGCAAAAAAAAAAAACATAGAAGACGAACAAAAAGAGGGATGCGAACCCGGTACAGCGCTGTGCGGTGAAGAGGATCGTGCTCGTCACAACCCTGACGCGACTCGGCGCGGTGACAGGAGAATGGAGCACGTACGCGCGTAGCACGCGGCGCGATCGGGGACGACATGCAAATAAGGCGGTCCCCTTCGCCAGCGAGGACGATGTATATATACACTGAACAACACCCACATGCCGCGCGGACGCGTCGAGTCTCTCGTTAGCGGCCGCTCTAAATAGCGCGCCGTATAGCTCCATCGTCCTTCGAAGACTCCTAGCAACGTGAATCGAGTGCCTATATAGTTATAAAGGCTCTGTTATGTCTCAAAGGCTGTATGCAGTCATCGGAGGCCATTACAGCCAGATTTAAGCGACTAGCGTGTATACAGTTCGGCCTTACGGCTGCACGCGACGTGAGCTCTCGCTATTTAGACGTTATCCAGAAAAAGTGTTACAAATTTCCACTCTCTGCGGGGCGATCAAAGCAAAACCACAGTTGCACTGTACCGAATGCGCTGTACCCCCCCGGCATGAAGTCACCAAGACGACATTTTCCTGAGAATTCCCACACATGCATTACCGGGCACAGATGAAAGGCGAACGGGACAATCTTCTTCAAACTCGAACACACAAATAGGTAAGTAATAACCGTAGAAGGACAAAACCAGTTCTCTGGCACGCTCTAAGCGCGGGATATAAATTCGAAGTGCCCTTTAGACCATCATCATCATCATCAGCCTGACTACGCCCACTGCAGGGCAAAGGCCTCTCCCACGTCTCTCCAATTAACCCTGTCCTTTGCCAGCTGCTGCCACCGTATCCCCGCAAACTTCTTAATCTCATCCGCCCACCTAATTTTCTGCGCGAGTATAAAACTGCCTTTAAAAAATCATATCCTACGTCTAGCGTTTAAATCGTCTCATCCTATTTCATATGGCACCAGTAGCACACACCAGTTCAGGCAGAATTTGCTTCTGCAGATACTGCGCCATTTCCTTCCCCCAAAAACCAATTTTCATTTCCAGTTTTTACTGTACCGCTACTTCCTGACTCGGAACGCTGCTCATAACCCTGACGTCCGCACGCAGTTCGACTCTGACATGGATGGCCATACTCTAGGAACGCAACTTGAATCGCCTGTACTGGTCTTAAAATCTGTGTGCTGTACGATGTTAGTGTACGTTAAAGAACAAGAAGGGGTCGGATTAAAAAAAACAAATGTTTTTGAGCAATTTAACGGCGCAGTAGCTGTCTCACTTCTCAGTGGACACCTCAGCAGCGCCGTGAGGGGAAGGATGAAGTAGGGAGCCAAAGAAGGAGCGGTCGAAGAGACTCTGTAGTGAAAGACTCGGGATGAATTTTGACGACCTAGGGTTCTTAAACGTGTGCTGACATCGCATATCACACGGGCGCCTTGCATTTCGCCTCCTTCGAAACTCGACCTCTCCAACCTGTTCTGAAATTAAACCAGAGCCCTCAACTATAGCACCGCTCCTCCCTCTGCCATCGTATACTCCGCTCACCCCGACGAAAGTGCCGCAGCTATGTCACCGCGAAAGAAAAAAGTCAGAATTATTCGCTCGAAGGACAACGCCATCGTGAATACAGTCGCACGTTGTAGCCAACAAACAAAAAAAGCTCAGGGAGGCAAGAAAGCGGTCGCAGTCGCGAAGGATCTGCAAGGCGCCCTTCGCGGCGCACAGGGTCAGCACGCGGACGCTCGACAGGAAGCGCCGGACGCCGACGTCACGAAGCATCCATCACGCCCGATCAAACGAAAGGCGGGGGGAGGAAACAAGTGGAAGTGCGAGGCCTGACGCCTAGGGCCGCGCCTAATGACGTGCCGCGAAGAAACAATGGCGGCCCGGGGCCGACGAGCGTGAATACATATGAAGAACGCACGTGCCTACTGCTCCAAGTGAACAGTCGGAAGAGAGATGACGAGGAGAGGGTTGCTGTGAGACACTGGGATGGCAGCGCCACTTTTTCCTCACTTGGCAGTCTGCAGTACAGAATTTTACAAAAGTAGCGGACGCATCTATGAGATTCATGACCTCGAAGTTTGTAACCATCATGCGATTATGACGCCAGTCATACAGGTTTATGGGGTTTTAGCGTCCCGAAGCGACTCAGGCCATGATGGACGCCGTAGTGGAGGGCTCCGGAAATTTCGACCACCTGGTGTTCTTTGACGTGCACTGACATCGCACAGTACTCAGGCCTCTAGCGTTTCACCTCCATCGAAATGCGACCGCCGCGGTCATGATCGAGCCCGCGTCTTTCGGGCCAGCAGCTGAGCACCATAACCACTGAGCCACGGCGGCGGCTCGCCAGTCATTATGCGTAACTCCATATGGCAGTAGCGGTTATGACCGGCGTCATAACCACTGTAACTGTAATACTAGCACAGTACAGTCGAACTTATGAATTTGAATCACTCGAACTTCCGGTTTTTATTCGAATTCACGCCTTAGTCCAGTCAACATCAAATGCATCATAAGGGCTCCTCTTAACTTGAGTTAGACTGATTGAGGGTGGACTGTACTATCAGTGGCAGAGCAGTGTTAGCATACGCAGAAGCGTCAATGGCGCCAGCAAATCAGAATCACACGGTCACCTTATGATCCATGGGAACAGAGCGTCGCCGCATTAATTCTGCAGCAGGGCGGGGAGCACGTGCCATGTGCGGTCATACAGTCCCGAACTGTCACGAGGCAGAGCAAGTCGCGCTTGTGACGCCTTCGAAGATGCGGAAACATCGAGTAAAAGTAATGATAAATGCTACATTGAGGCCCCGTACTAGTGACACAAATTTACTAGATTTTGTTTCCCCAGCAGTTAAACCTCCCGTCTCTAAGTGACGGTTAAAATAAACTGGAAAGTGTATCCACCGCTCCCGCATGTATATACTATATACTTAGGGTGTGGAGTTCTAAAATTTGAACTGGAAAAAAAAACGAAAACAATAAACGTATGCCGAATTCATTCCTCGAAATTCGTTTGAATCGAAAAAGGTCGGTATCCTCCACATGTACTAAATGTTTCACTGGCTAGTAAGTGCGAGTAATAGAGTAGGTCACAAGAGAGAGTTCACCAAGTGCGGAAGCCAGGAGCACGGTGACACAACGGGAACGTTGGAATAAGCAGGACGGTTTTATATTTTGAGGCATTGCTCCCATGTTTTAGACAAACGCCACTTGCAGGTATAGAGAGACTCCACTACCACGTTTGGCTTCGTCTACAAGCACATCGTCTTGCTGGAACCTTTACTTGGTTCTGAAAAGGACGCAGACAGCGTTTTTAACCTTAACAAGCCACCGTCAGCTCGAAGCCATGCACAAGAGTCACGAAAAAGAGTCGTGTTCTGGCTTCCCGACGATTCAGCGGCACTTTTATCGCTCCGGTCATCAAGCGGAATACATGATTGGAGGCCATCTGGCTCCTTCTTGATTTCAGCCGCGGTCGGATTTGCTTTCTCTCCAATACGAAACTTTGTTCTCTGAAGAGTGTTATTAGATCTGTGACTTAATGAGTGAGCAGTGTGTTTCACCGCCTGGTTCCAGTTGCCTAAGCGAGACAACGCTTCTAGTTTCCCTGTGGCTTCCGTTTGTCTTCCGATCGTTGATATGGGTATTTTCGCTACCCACATGTTATAAAAAAACTTGCATTAAGTATTTGTCTTAGGGCGCGGTCTCTTAACTACCGTGTTGTTACTTTTTTCGACGTGGATAGTATTTCATATTGCAAGAACTAGAAAGGAAGACCACTGGTCGGCTAATTAATTACTTGTACGCAACCTGCTCTTGTTAAAAAAGAAGCCAAGAAAAACTACATGCGACCTATGAGAGCACATCGGTTCCCGCATATATCATCGAAAAAAAACAGTCAATTTTTCGACGGGAAATAATATTCGCCCAAAAAACGAAAGCCCCGGAAATTGCGTGCTCAAGCAAACATCGAAAAAAGTCCGTCGATTTTTCTGTAAGTAAAAACTGAAAAGCCAAACCCTTAACTATACCCTCAGTATGCTCTTCAAAAAAATGTCATTGCCCACCTCCAAAAAAAAAATTTTTGCGGCCGCAAAAAGTCTGAACCTTGTTTTCCGCCCCCTGCGGTGATGATGCAGCGACAGCGGTATAGCTTTATGAAAGAACCTGCAAGAGCGCTCGAACCCACTGGGTTGCCCGAACACAAATGAATAAATTTTGCATAATTCGTAGACGTAGACAAGATCCTTATTGGATTGCTGTATAATATTATTCGCCAGTGAGTGAATAGCGGAAGTTTCCAGCTACTGCGTACGACGTTTTCCAGCTCAGCGATGGTCCTATACATAGTCTGCACTATAGTGAACTGTAGTCGGGTATAAGTCAAGAAAAAAGTGGCTTTTCTCCGTCAAAGGACTTATGACCTTGCTCATGACAACGCAGGGAGTGGCAATGGTTGATTCTCCCCAACCTGCGTTGTCACGCCACTCCCTGAAACTCCCGCTAGCAGGTTAATGACAATCGGCCGACGAGCTATTGATTCGAAAGGGATCCTTTGATGGGAAAAAGTCGCTTTTTTCTTGACTTATATCCGACTGTAGTAATACTTCTAGATCACTGTCTGTCTGTGTTGTTGCCAGGAAGAAAGAAAAGGAAAGTGCACAGGCCTGCTCACTGGCTCAAGCCGAGCCACAATCGCTACCACGTGCAGATAGTAGGAGAGTTCAAAGATGGGATAGAAAGACAGGATAGTAAAGACGCGCTAAAGACAAGGCCGAACCCGGAGGCAGTGCAATACCGGGCCAACCGGTGGCGGGAGTGAAGCATCCTTCAAACTCTCCGCCACATTTCCAAAAATAAGTCCAATTGGAACCGTAACAGATAGTCTACGGGGCCCGGACATTCTAGATCACTAACTGTAGTGTGCACCTACTTCATAGGGGCCGCCGTGTATGGCACCAGAATAGCGGCGAATACCTGCCCGCTTGCGGTCTGTCTGGAAGCCAGGCCCTGCGCCCAAAGATGGCGCCTGTGAAGTGACGTGAAAGCTATTGATTTCAGTATATTATATGCTCGAAGGCGTTATAGAAGAGAGTGGTTCGAAAAAGCAAAAGAAAACAAGGTAGAAAGAAATAAACAGATAACACTTGCGCTTTAAGCATTACTCGACGGCGGTTTTAAAAGCGGTAACATCAGTGATGCTTGCGAAAGAGGCGGGCAGGTGATACTATTAATGCTTCGTTTTAGGAATAAAAGAATAAAAAGCTCACGGGATGGTTACCACAGCGTAAAGAGAGATTGTTGGCACTGGCAAATATGATATTCGCCTTCTGTTGAGCCAGCATGACATCACTCTGTTCGGACTACTCATGAAACAGCCCGGGTCGATTTGCTGCGAAGCGAGGATCCAGCTACGCAGAAAAAACTCATCAGCCTGGCGGACGAGGCTGTGGCCGACCAACGGCACCGTCCTCGGCCCGGTAGCCCAACCCCCGGGCGCTCGGCTTAGGCTGAGACCCACGGGGGAGCAAGTTACCACCCTGTGGCTAAATAAAGTTGATTGAGTGACTGACTCAGCGTGGCGCTTGCAGGGACACCACGCGTGATGTGGCTGCATGCTGACTAATACCGTGTGCTGTGACGTCGACGCCGGCGTAACATCCCGGAGCCAGGAAACGTCTCCTTAACAGCTATCGCTGTGAAAGTAGTGCGGCAAAAACAACCACCGCGCTGATGTATACGACAGTTGGCTGAGTAAATCATGATCTATAATTAAATAGTGACTAAAATAACAACTTTTGTAAAGAAGGGACAAACGACTAATCTTTCCGTGACAAGAAAGGATAGAAAGATGCAAGGTTCGTTTCATGGAGGTAACGCAAGATGAACGAGAATAATAATGCATGATAAAACGTACGCTGCGATTCTCTATACTGACTCAATTTGAGTAATCTGAAAGGCTGGACTTCCGTATTGCATATGTACTCTTAGAATGAGGTATTCACGTGACGTCACGGGCACCATTTTTGCGTTCAACACCCAGCTTTAGCAGAGCAGGCCGGAGGAAGCGGGGATAAGCCGATTAGACACGCACCGTAGCCTCTCGCCATGCTGCATGGACGCCAAAATGCCGACCACTGTGGCTTGAGTGCCCACCCTCAATACTACCGAGAAAAGCGACGGTGAGAAAGAGAGAAACAGACAGAAAGAGGGAAAAGAGGCACTGCCGCTCCGCTTCCGCTCTCAAGTCATCCCAACATCACACTGCGCTTCTGGTCGGAGACAATACGCGCGCGAATTCCGCTTGCCTGGCGACCCTGGCGCCCTCTTGGCGCCTCCACCACCGATGGCACATTGATATTCCGCGACGCGTGCACAACGAGGGTTCCATCGCGTCGCCGTCGGGCAGAAAGACACCACCAAGAGCGAGGAAGAGCTATAGAGCCCGAAGGAGAGAGAGAGAGAGAGGTGGAGAGGAAAAAGATCTCTCGACAGGACAAAAGGCGACGCTTGATGCGCTCGGCCCGAAGAAGCCATCACGGTCATCGACAGCACGAGGACGTCTCGTGGGCGTCTATACTGCAGGCGATGCGGCCGAGAATTGAGTGGGAGAAATTAGCCGGCTATGCGGCGACGACGACGCGTCACTGAGGCTGCTTGTAGCAGCAGAGGCGACCTGGTTTCGAGACCCCCTGCTGCCGTCCCGTTGGCGGAAAAGTAGCCCAGGGACGAAGCCTCCGCTGCTCGCCGCACTTGGACCGGGGCGTACGCCTTTATAACGATGAGTCTGTACAGTGCTCAGAGCTGGCATTTATGCTCAAGATCCCCAGGGATCGCAGGTGCTGCTCCGTGAATGCTCCAACGGAAAGAGTTCATTAGTACTTATTTTCGTCGCTGCAAATATTCCGTCTGAATCGTAGACTGTGTCTTGAGTATATATATATGCTCGCTTATAAGTATTTGTATAGGTATACGAAAATATACCAAGATAAGAGTACTTAAAACAGAAATGTGCAAAGTGTTGCACGTTATAAGCTGCGAAGATGGGATCTATGATAGAATGTGCTTGCGTTAGATAGCGAAAACAATGATTCATAATGTAACTACACGGAAAACAAGATAAGGTTATAGGAGGCAACTGGCTGCTAACGATATATCAGGTGAGCGTTTTGCTGAGATCCCGAAGCTGGCCAGGTGTTCACATAGTCAGGTCATGCTTACTGATGGCGCTCGATAATGCGGCCTGTCGCATACGCTTGCAAAACTGTTCGAAAGTTGAAAACGCACCGATCTATTTTACGGCGTTTCCAAAAAACAAGCCCCGTCCCCAACACGCACGCACGCACGCACGCACGCACGCACACACGCACGCACACACACACACACACACACGCACACACGCACGCACGCACACACGCACGCACACACACACACACACACACACACACACACACACACACACACACACACACACACACACACACACACACACACACACACACACACACACACTCTCTCTCTCTCTCTCTCTCTCCTTCTTCAAAACTTCAAAAGGAAAAGATGAAGTGCATACTCATGAACACGGTATGCTATCCAAACCTCCAAAAGCGCCAATTGTTAGGGATTCTGCACAAACGAATAACAACAATAATAAAATCCGTCCGTACTGAATTTTGTGTAAATAATTGAATGGGTCGGCAAATATACCATTATCGCACATTTGGTTTGTTTGAATGGGTTTAACGCTCCGGATATTTTAGAACACCTGGAGCCCTGTCATCGCACAGGGCATGAAAGCCGCGGGTTCGATCCCGTCCGTGGCCGTTGCATTTCGATGGAGGCGAGATACCAGAGACCTGTGCGCTGTGCAATTTCAGTGCACGTTAAATAACCCCAGGTGGTCGAAATGATCCGGAAACCTCCACTAAGGCGTCCCTCATAGCCTGAGTAGCTTTAAGACGTTAAACATACAAAGCCACACCAAATGTGCCATAATGCTATTCGCTGACCCATTAGAACCGATACAGTATATACATTTTTCAATATGATTATCGAACGCTACACGCTCGACGAAACACCAAAATCTTAAATCTTTTCCGTCTTATCACTGGTCATCACGAGCAACAAACCTCGAAGGCTGAGGAGCGACTTCTAACTGCGAACATATATGCTAAAAGAAGACACGCTGTTGTGAATCGATGAAGACCATTGCCGCAGCGAAACTAGGCCAGCGAAACCGGGTAACGGGGTAGCTAGCGATCAAAAACCAATGTAGAGCCAGTTGCAGAAAACTGAGATCCCAAAAGGAAGAGAATAAGTATGCAAACAAAACTCGGCGAGCTCCGTCAAGCAAGGACTGCAAAAACGAAGCAAGGAAAGATCCCGGAGGTTGCATCAAGCACCGCGACAAACCGCGAACGAGTACGAGAAGGCGCTGCAGCAAGTGTAGGAAGGAGTGAGAGGGAGGGGTGACGGGAAACGACCGAGATTCCAGACCGGCAAGACCCGATTACAGATGACTTTCGTCGCGGCCAGTAGAGGACGATCAGGCACCGGCAGAAGGCGACCCAGTCCGCGAACAACCATCGGCAAACGGATACGGGACAGGAGGCGGAACTGAACTACATCGACTGAGCAGAGCACAGACAGAGTCGCGAAAAATATATATACGGATGAAAGACGGGGAGTCGCAGATTGGTAGAAAAGGAACGGTTATGGGGGGGCTTTCTTGCACACCGCGTCTCGGCCTCCAACGACAGACTGCCCCCCCCCCCCCCCCCCTTCCTCCCGCACCCCTTCCCGGCTCCCACCAGTTGGTGATCTCGGACGACCAGTAAGTACCGCAGCCGCCAAGGCACGAAGGCATTGGCACGGAGGTGTAATTTCGCAAAGGTGCAGCAGTTCCGTACAGCGCTCTTCAGAGGTGGCAGAGACCACCAACATACACTTCTTGCCTTCACCGCTTGACCCTGACCCCGCGTGCAATTTCCTTCTGTATCAGAGTACGGCTTCACAGTGGAATAATTTCCGCGCTGAGAAGGCGGAATTTACTCCCTCGAACCCTGCCTTATCCGGCATTCGGAATATTTTTCTCCTTTTAGTTCCTTCCGCTTCTGTGAAAGAACTACAGCTATGAAATGCAAGCGAAATGAGAACATAGCGATAGCAGTAACATTAGTAGTATTAGTACAGTACTAGCGCATACAGTAGCAGTAGTATAGTCGTGGTGGTGGTAGAAGTAGTACTATGATTAAAACGTTTTACTTCCATCACAGGGCGTGTACCTCGCTTGGAGACATATGGGCGTCCCTTGAAACTTTTTGACCCCTGCGCAACTAACACACACAGCGACAAACACGACATAACTTAGTGCACGTGGATATCTTTCAAGCCCGCTATGCCACCCTACGCCACAAGCGGAAATACGCAGATGGCGTCGTAAGAGAAAGAACAAAGCGCCCGGAGAAACCGCGAAGATAGAGCGCGTGCCACGGGCGGCCGCTCAAGCTCGCAGTGTTCATGCACCGTGCAGGGAAGCACTCGCTCTTCGGTCACTCTCAGCGGGCACGTCGCCACAGGACACTGAACGCAACTTTCCGAGACACTGAGCAACGGCGTCCCGGCAAATGAGACAAAGAAGATTCCACCCCCCTTTCCTCGTACGGGAGGCGACGCAAGAAGATCGAAGCGTGGGGAGGGAAAGGGGCGAGGGTTGTGGACAGCGGTCTGTGCACCCCGTGTACACGAGGGGAAAGGGAAGAGGAAAAGACGCGTTCGACGGAGACGCAGCGACGGGTGCAATTTGTCACCGCGAGCTTGCGTCGAGCGTCGATGACGGCGGTGACACGCGGCTGCTCCAGTTGGCGATCCATTCTAGTTCTGCTCCGCCGTTGTTGCCAGCGCTGAAAATGGTCTTCTCGGGTGTACCCCCGCCACCCCTTCTTCCTTTCTTCTCTCGCAACGCCGCCGCGAGACCGTCGTTATCGATTCGGGCCGTCCCTCGAAAGTGAGCCGCTACTGCTTCCTTTCTCGTCCGCGACGCCGCCGAGCGCGTTGTCCTACAGTGGATGAAGAACGGCGAGGGGAACCGGATTTCTTTTCCCCCTCATCCCCTTTTCTTGGGGGAAATCCCCACAATGTGAATTGCCCTGTCCCGGCGAGATGCACACTGTTCTGGGCGCCGCTGTTCTGCTGTTGTTGCGTTGCGAGCCGAAGTGCCGAAATAAGACGCGGAAGCTATAGATCGAACTTGGACTTTCTGTTCAGTGAGGCCGGCGAAGAAATTAGAGTGGAGTGAGTGATGAATTATCGGTTATTTCCGCAAGACTGGGAAGTAACAAATACTCGTTAACACCCAGGTCTCAAGCTCCTTCTGCACTTGACTGTAAGAGAGACAGACACTTAACTGTAAGACAGACAATTTGGATTTGATGCCGTAGGGGCCAGTGCCGCCGAAGGAGAGAAAGCAGATGGAAGACGAAGCTGACGAAGTTCAGTTTGGCGCTCACGAACGCTTGGCTGCTGGGCTGCGGTGTGCTGACAAATATTGTGGCCATCCACATTTATTCCTTAATTTTCGTCTTTGCGTCAGTCATCGTGGTAGAGCCTGGTAAGGGGCGCAGGTCTTCAGGTCCGTAGGTCCGTAAGGTCCGTAGCTCGAGGGTGGGAACAGGCGGAACCTCCACCAAGTGTAAAGACGCAAATCGAGGAATAAACGTGGATGGCCACAATATTTGTTAGCACACCGCAGCTCGGTGGTCAAGCGTTCGTGACCGCCAACCTGAACTTCGTCAGCTTCGTCTTCCGTCTGCTTTCTCTCCTTCGGCGGCACTGGCCGCTGGGGCATCAAACCCCAGTTGCCTGTCTTGCATGACTCTCAATGTTGTCCAAGGGGCCGCTGGACATTTGCACCCGCATCGAGTGACTTCAAGCGCATTTTCCCGAAATGCGATATAACCGACCCCAGTGGTTGCTCTCAGCAACAACTATAGTATTTTTTGGCGGCGCCGACACCATCAGGAATGTGCATGGTAGTCCAGGCTGGCCGGTTGACTGTGATGTCAAGCTTCACTTCAACGCTGACACCGACCGAGACCGAAAATGCCGGTGCAAAATCGTTTGTAACTAATTATTAATGCTGCGCACTCGTATTTCGAGCTAATTTTCATGATTACTAGGCCCGTAGGCCTCTTTCAAGGCAAAAACAGCGGGCAGCTATAGAATGATGACCTATAGCAATGACCTATGGAGTGACTGCGCGTTAATGTGAGTCTGAACTAAACGCAGCGAACGCCCACTAAGCATGAGAAAGGCCTGATGTTCCTATCCCCCCCCCCCCCCCTCCACCCTACAGATTAACTCTCCTGACCATCCCAACCAAACCCTAAAAGGGTGCCCACTTTAGCTCTCGTATTACTTAGTTACATCGAGTGAAAACACAGGGGGCATTTCTCGAAGCGTTTTCTCGAGGCCTTTTTGACACATTTCGATAACAATCTGACCATCAGCAAGTTAACGTGATATTTCTAGACCACTTTCTCTCCACTAGACACGGAAAACTGCGGAAGTGGCAGAAACCGCATTCGGAGTAAAAAAAAAACAAAACAAAAGTGAATAAAATGAAGCGTTGACTATCTTACCCCTCCTCATCTACTTAACGTGCAGTCTTAACAATGCAGTCTTAACCAGAGGCGTCTTCTTCTCTCCCAGTCTCAAGCCAAGAGAACAATGAGGCAACGGATGCGCTGACCGCCGAAGTCCACACTGCCCCCGTAAAGAACCCACGGCATCGTCTCGCTATCCTCAGCCGAACAAATGACCGGCACAATGCCTCATCCACTGGGGCAGTGTCATCCGTCGCCGCCGCGCAAATCCGACTACTAACGACACCCATTCTCGCACTTTCCTACCCTCCTTGCGACACCGTTCTCAGCGCTGTCTCTCCGAGCTGCTTCCTCCCCCCTCCCCGAGGAGTTTATCGTCGCTCCAAATCTCGACCATCTCTCTCTACGCGAACGGCAGAGAGATGGTGACGCTTGTTGTGTGCTGGGAGCCGTAGATGCAATCAAGATGCACTGCGAGCGAAGAGCCGGAGGTGTGCGGACTACCCCTTTGCGGAGCGGAATTACCGCGGTTTCGACAATCGAATCACGAACGTTAAAGAAGCGCCTTGTAAGAAAGAGAAAATGCCATAACTTAAATTGCGTCCCTTTTTTTCCGCCTGCACAGGCCCCTTGCAGGGTGGAATTCTAGAAATTGAACTGTATATCTGTATTTGAATCAGGCTGACCTATGTTTAGCTGTATCACTAAGTGTTTATAAATATCCCTGTCACGTTTTTTCCCACTAATATCTATTTTCCCCTTTTCTCTAGTGTAAGGTAGTAAACCTTTCTTGAGGTTAGCCCAGCCCGCGTTTCCACATTCTTTCCCTTTCTCTCTTACACAGAACTTGGCTGTTGATATTTAAGCCCCAACTTAAACTTTCACGATTCCTGAAGTCACGTTTTCAAGCGTAATCTCTGAAAAATATAAAAGGGAGAGAGGGAAAAGAAAAAGGACAGCAGAAACCCGACATATCCCGCACACAGCATGAACACCAACGTGAAGATATTTCTATGAAACCGGACACAGAACTCAATCAGCTAGGACAAAACGCGAGGCGTCTTCCCGCTACCAGAACGAGTCCCTTCACCCTTCAGGGTGGGAGTTAACGGTACGTCAGCTCCGAAGAGGCTGGGCGCAAATCACGCCCACAATTTCCCCTCCGAAGGCACGCGCGACACGTCGACTAATCTGGGCGCGTGCGCCGAGCCCAGCGATAAGCATCTACGCGCGGCGGCAATCCGAGATCACAACTGCGACTCTGCCTCGCACTCCTCGCTAGCATTGCGCTTTGTGTGCGCTCACCCTGCGTTTTTTTTTTATACATACATATACAGGAGCACACAGTGTAACACATACATGTGCGGCCACGGCGTCGTCGAATTCCGGCGTACATTCCTGCGCGATAAGCATCTCAGCAAGAGCAGGAGCAAAACCGACTGCGCATAGTTGCGGATTCCACTTGAAGCCCGTCTCCTTCGCTTTGTGGACGAACTGTGCGCATAAAGTGGCCCATGTGTGATGATAAACGTCGTAGCGATGGAATTCGGCGATTCCGACACGCCGACAGAGGTAGGCCGTGTTGAAATCCCTGATTTTCGAGCTGACACGTCCTAAAGCCTCGTCGCTATGGTTATGACCCTCGGTGTTCCCATGACGCGTACGAGGGATTCCGAGGACAAGAGGCATTTTTAAACGCAGCGAATGCTGAACTCGCAGGAGAGGTGAGGTGTCTGTGAAGAGCAGGGTCAGGTGCGAAAAGATGCGAAAGTAGGGATCGATGTTTCATGGGAAACAAAGCAGAACACGGATTGTGTAAGTAACGTCACGCATATAATCTGCCACACAGAAGCGCGACCAAACGGGAATGATACGAGGCTGAAATTATTTGATCTCCAGGTGAGCAGAAAAAACATACGAGAGTTTCGAAAAAATGAACGGTTTATAAAACTCTTCGTAGCTGGATTACTACGCGGAAAAGTGCAGAAAATCAAGTGTGAAGCAAACGCCTCCAATGAGGATGAAGTATGGAGCAGCTGTTACGAACTGCAAGGGGACACGAAGCTATATATTTACACCGCAGTGTCCAACCCATACTCACGTGAGTCCTATGTACTCCTGTTATTCCCTTATAGCAGTTCTTTTTTCTTTCTTTTTACATATAATGAAGGAAAAAATTAAAAATTCCACAAATCCTCACACGCATGTTTAAACTTTGAAATGTGCGAAACCCGCTTTCTTCTTTCTGCTTGGACGAAATATTTAACAGGATGAAGCCTGAAATAACCATCACCTTATCATTAACTTCAATTTTTTTGTTCTGTTCTTCGAGCCTTATAATTCTAATCTGTGTGCAAGCTACACTGCATTTTCTTTTACAACGTTTTAACTGTCCGGGTCAGAGATTAGAAACCACCTTGCAAGGCCCCGACAGGTCGCTATTTTTGTTCGCGGTCGCAAGAAGCCCGTTAAGAAAATAAGTGGCCTTTATTAAACGTTTTTCGGATATTCAGCCAAGCGAAACGTTACGCACGTCTTGCCACAGGACACCCAAAAATGAAGTTGTTACAGCGGGCCCAATTACTTATATTGACGGCAGACTTTCCAAAAGGTAATCTTGTTGCTCCGATTACCTGGATGAAGGTGGAATTAAGACGTCTGCGTGGGCACTTATATGGTGTTCGGACGATCAGAGTTCATTGCTTGGCGGAACTTGTTGAATACGGTGAGAATGCAGCGCACGAAAAAAGAAAGAAAGGTTTAGAGCTAAAATTTCGTTGCACGAGACGGCTACAGCAAAATAAAAAAAGTAAGACAGAAAAACATTGTAAATTTCCCCGCGATGGGCAGTTTAACCACTTAAAAGCCCGGCATCGTACTTTGTATTCCAGCACAGACGCTTGAATATTGAAACCATTGTAATGAGTACTTGAAAGTGAAGAATATTTTTCTTACTTTCACCGCTTGCCGTGAAGAACAGAAGGCGCAATCACGGCTGCAGAAAGGCACGGGATATACACCGAAGAGCCGTTGCTCAGAGGGAAGCATTCTCTAGTCACGGAGGTTACCGAAGCGGCAAACAAAGAGGTTAAGCAAAAAGAGATCAACCACAGCCAAAACCGGCTACCGTGCGTGGCCAACGCCTAATGGTGGACTTCTGGTTCCGCGTATAACTTACCACGATCAATCAGAGTTCACTTAACCGCGCGAGAATTAGCCACCGCGGGCCATGCCGCAGAAGCCGCGACGATTACGCCTCCGGAGCTGCTTACATAATACAAGGGGCCACGCGAGGCGACCAGCCGGCGAAGAAGCTCTCTCGTTCAATTAAGACAGCGCCCGATCCGAAGCTAAACGGCGACAGCATCCTCAGAAAGGATGTTCGGCTCCGGTGCAAGTAACTCGGGGAGTCATTCGCGTCACGTAGAGGCGCATATCTGGTCGTGTAATAACCTGCACCGTGTATGCCGAGGATGCTCAGCTTCTTCGACGTCCGGAATACAAATGAGTCGGTCGCTCGCTTTCTGTGCGCCGCGCCGGGAGAAACATGGTGGGACGCGGAATCGTTGGCCCTTCACTGACTCCTGTGTGTATGTACGCCTTTCGGGGTATAATCCAGAAGCAGAATGCTTATCCTTTATGCTGGTGCGGCCGTGGTAGCCCGAGTCGGCTCTGCTCTATCAAAGCCGTGGCTGGGGGAAGATGAATTAAAGAACAACAACATCGTTTAACCCGACTTTGTCACGTACTTGCGCGAAGAAGCACTGCTGCCCGGTAAACAAGCGGCATACGGAGTGAAGCCGACCGGACGTTCTATCTTGAGGCAAAGCAAGCAGAAGTTTAGTGCGTTCCACTGCGCATGCGGGCGGTATGGGGGGTTTTCTTGGTTTCGTGAGTGTCCCCACGGAGGTACGTGCTCTCGCGCCTTCGGATGGCCTGACGTCACCGCCTCGCTCGTCGCCGAAGAGCCAATGAGAGGACAGGGCGTGCAACTTGGCGACCGTCCCACGTGCCGTCCTCCTGGAAATAGCGCCTCAGGGCTCCGCCTTCTCTCATGAAGAAGTTCTGCGTCCAGAAATAGCATCGCCACTCGCGGTACTACTCTGTAGCTTGTTGCGACCCCCCCACACCGAACAAGGCAGAAAGATGTCATTTGTTGGGGCCACCGGAGAGGGTTCCTACAACTATTTTCGAAGCCTATTCGATTATAGGATATGTAGCGGTCATTGCGTTCAGCATCCCGTCGTTCTGCCTGCTGGAAATAGATTTACCTTTACAAAAACTTCTTTACACAGTCTATAGACAGTCCACAGACTTCTGTCTATAAAGTCTTTAGACAGTCCATAGAGTGCTCATATATTTGTCTTTAAAGCCTTTAGACAGTCTGTAGGCTGCCCATAGACTTCTGCCTATAGACTCTCTATAGACGAACCTCAGAGAACAGTCTATAAGCAATACAAATCCTATAGACAGTCTATAGACAACGTATAGATTTATGGCCATACACTTTTAGTGGACTTGTCTATAGACAGTCTATAGACTCATGAATAGACAAAACGAAATATCTATAGGAAGACAATAGAGTCTATGGACTGTCTATAGACCAATTTTATAAGGGTAGGTTTGCGTGAACTGCTGATTCTAGGACATTCAGCTATAGGAGCAGCTCCGCCCCTTCCGGTGACGCCGTGTATCACGTGACGTGAAATGTCAAGCTGAACAAAACACGTCACGAGGGGGATGACGTCACGTGGCATCGTGTGTGAAGTCACATTTCGCGGAAGAATAATTTGCAGGGCGAAATCGAACGAGCAGTCACTAGGGCCGAAGGTCACATTGTTGCCTCTCGAGTTGCTCAAAGAAAAAAAAAGATCACAGCAAAAACAGCAGCAGCGACAAACAGTTCTCGCTGAGTTCTGCGTCTTAGAACCGTGCCACGCGCGCGCCAGAAATAGTAGTAAATGCTCAAGGCCTTAAGTTTGGTAATGCCATTATTTTCGGAGTTGGTGCTGCACGTCCACATGTACTATCATTATACAAAGTCACGAAGACGATAACGCTTGCAAGACAGTCAAAAACTTCACCTAATTTCACAGTGCTAATGAGCACAATATTTCTGGAATGTTTTTCAAATGTGATATAAAAATTATTTTGCAGAGAATACCGCTGTTCTTGCCTGACAAGTCGAAAAAGTAGCCATAAACTCGCGCGTCAGCAAAGTGTCTGTCAGAAGTCTTGGTAAAAATGGCGCCATTCCATCGATGATCCAGTAGATCGAGGTGCCTCATCTGACAAAGTTATGCGTTAACCATTTTCTACTAGTAAGGAAGTTACTAACGGAGATGCGTGCTTTTCTGCGCGTGGAATGGGGACGAGAGTATGCACTGCTCGGGCGACTGAGTTGTGGCGAACATGGCGGTAAGGTTTATGCCATTAAATTTATGCGTTGGACACTGCGCAAATAAGGCAGTAACACTTAATGGCATTAAACTTGCCCGTGTTGAACAGGTCCATTTACCAAGCGCAAGCACTGGTAAATTTTATTTTGACGTGGATACGCTGCATACTTATATCTCCCTACAGTCATTATTGAATGCAACGGCATTCATTTCCTCGCGGATCATCTTTTAGCTTAGCCTTGCTGCGGGACACAATTCCTCAATAAATTTACTCTCTCTCTCTGGTCATTCATCTATATTTAGCTGGTTTCCGTATTAAGAAAAAAAGAAAATAAAATAAAATGAACAGGCATGGAAAGCGAGCAGTGTTGAGTAGCTAGCTCTTCAGTTCCTTCTAGCAATGATATAGTATATGAGACTTTATAAGAGAAGTTTATATGAAGTCGCCTTCGTGAGTATATATCACAACAGAAACCTCGATAATTAATTCCAACTGACTGATGAGAATACTGAGCCTGCATTTTGTAACGATTCTTTTCGAGATTCATTCTCTGGCTGCCTTCGGCATTGGTCAGACCGTCACTTGGAAACCGGAGCCGACCAATGGTACTGCTTGTTTATTTCCCAGTCATGGCCTCACAAGCCGTAACTATCAATTTGAAAGTGGAAAAGAGAAACCACGTGATCCAAGTGGGCAGCAGTGCTGGACCGGTAGTCTTGTCTTTCTCATGTTATGCGTTTGATTCCAAGCCAATGGCTCACGTGAGATCTAATAATAATTGGTTTTTTTGGGGAAAGGAAATGGCGCAGTATCTGTCTCATATATCACTCACGTGAGATCTCAACACACATGAAAACGAGAACAGAACTGAGTTTCCGCAGTACGAATTTATTTGCCTCGTCACTGTCGCCCCTGCTGGCAGCATTCATTTTGTCCTAGTGTCCAGACAATCTCCAACCAAACTAGTAGTTATATAGGGTCAGCTAATTTTCTTTGAAAAGGAATCGCAGCTCTAACGCTGGTGTTCAAATGTTGTCCACACTGAAGACCGAGGCTCGTGTTTACAGCCACCCAGTAAATATATTCCACTGCCATCCTCGCTCTTCACCCGAGCAAACAGCGAAATCAAAGAAGCACATTGTCTCGAAACAAGACCGCGCTGCCGACAACCTACACCCGAGAGCTCCAACGCCAAGAGACGGTGTCAACAACGCGAGACGCTGCCTCTCGAAAACACGCGCAAAGAGAAAAATAACAACGAGACAAGAATAATAATCTCGACGACTCCTCCTTGGAGACGAGCCGACGTTAAGATTAGCGCGCAGTGGAAGAGCGGATTTGAAGGAAAAGAGCAGACACCCGCATCGCCGCACGCAAGTCAAACACGCAAATACACCAAATGCTAGCAAACGCACAGCAAGCCAGCAGACACAGCTAGGAGCCGCCAAAACCCATAAAGCCATCCGTTCTAACCGAGCCCGAGGCGAAGCTGCGCAGGCGCGGATTCCATCTCGCGGGGACCCAGCGTGCGACTTCAAAGAAAAAGCGCCCGCATGTGCGCTGCTACTGCGGCTCGAACAAGCGCGCTGCGCTTGATGTATGTGACTCGCGGCGCGGTGTGACTGCGATGCGATTCGGAAGCACCCCGCGGCCTCTCCTCCATACGCGCGTCTCTCTCTCCCGCCATGCGCGTCGTTGCGCCTTGTGTCAAAGGAGAAGGCGGCGCCGCGGTTGCTTTCAAAAAACCGCCACCCCACCGCCCACAACCGTCGTCAACCGAGCCTCGAACACAAGCGCGGTGCACAGTGTCGAAGCACGGTTTTAAATAAGAACGCCGTTGCGGGGAAAGGGCGTAGGAGTTGAGAGAGAGAGAGAACACTGATGACGAGCGCCCGCGGAAGCGTCGTGTACTGTGTATGAGAGCCTGGTATTCTGTTGCGAAATGAAAGCCGCCTCGCTGATAGATGGAGGAGCCTGTTCTGAGTGGTTCCTCCACCTTGCATCGCGCTGCTTAATTTTGAGATGCCTTCCGGCTTTATTCGGACGGCACCAAATAGAGGAAGTCTTTTATGTCGGAAATATGAGAAAACCACATGGCGCATACGTATGTGCGGTGGTCCGAAGTGCTTTCTCGAGACAGGTATCTAGGCTGCGGTTGGGGACGACCTGTTGGTTTCGGTTAGTTTAATGTACCATGAAAAACTAAACTCGTCAGGCGTCAAGCACAGGATTAGTTTCGTACCCGTTAGTGATTGGTATAGCATTTTAGCTGTCAACTTGTACACTAGTCGCGATGGCTAAGTGGCTATGACGTTCACATGCTGAGCACGATCGAGGCCGCGGGTTCGATTCCCGGTCGCATTTGAACTGAGGCAAGATGCAAACACACAAAGATATGGGCGCCCCTTAAACATAGCCTGGTCGTCGAAATTGACCAGAACACCTCCGCTGCGAAGTGCCTCAGGTACTGCCTCAACGTATACCCCTAGAGCTACAACCGTCCAACCAGCAATGCACGCGCGATGCGTTGCTGCACAGAGGCTTTTTTATTGTCTGATGTAATACCAGCCTGCTAAAAAATATTGCACATCATTAGGGTTTCCTGATAGCGAAGCAAGATCACGGGCGGCAAATAAAGCCAAAAACTGCTAGGGAAGCTTTATGTAGCCTGTCATCAGCAAACACCTAAATGCGCACCGGATGCTGCGACAGGTGCTGCGCAGCACAGAGGACGCTCAGCTCGGCAACAGAGCCAGTTTAGGGTTAGAACGCCAACTTGCGCAAGCTGTACATCGGGCAGGGTCACATATCTGGACACCCTGCACACGCAGTACCTCCCCTTCGCCACTCCTCCATTGACACCGAGGCTAAGGCATGATCCGTTTCCCTATAAAGGGTGCAGAGTTGCTTAAGCCGGGACTGCTGACGTACGTGCACCGAAAGGTCTGTATCAGGATGCCCAAAGATAAGGAAGCCGACGCACAGACCTATGACGAGGCCCGTTTTTATGCGGTTAAGATATCTGTGGATCTGGTCTTGTGACCAGATGATGCTGTGTGCCACACAAGAACGCGCACACAGCATAGGTGAGGCAGAGTACATAAGTGCTGGTGTCGATACAGGGAGCTCTCAAGCTCTTGCCCAAACGCATGCACGCACACACATTCACTCTCTCCCTTTCACTCTTTCAAGCGCGCAAATGCACGCACTCAGGCACACACTAACACACACACGAAGGCAGTGAAGAAGGACCATTATCTTTCCTGCTCATTAATCCGCGGCTTTTGTCTCCTCAAAAGTGCGCGGCCCCGGGACCATGCAGAGAGACGTGGAGCTCGCTGCTTGCGCCATATCCAACACAAAAGCCAAGGGAGGGGGGCACCGGTCATTGGCGTCGCGTTTCGAAACGCCTGCGCGGCCTGTGCTCTCGGCGCGTCCCGACTCGTCCATATATGTACAAGAACAAAGCATAGAAAAGCCGAAGCCACCGGAGTGCAACGCCATCAACGCACACTGACGGCGGCGGCGGTGGCGGGAGCAGCTTGTAAGCGTGCGCGATGTCTGTCTCCGACTGTCGCCCAGCGCTTGTTCTCGAGACGTCGCGGCGATAAATCACGTCTCCTCCGCCCCTCCCCGCCACCTCCTTGCACACGACTTCTTATATGAGGGCCCGTCGCGCCTCTTAATTGCGAACTGACGAGACTCGACAGCGGCTGGCCGACGAGGATTATTATGAGGGATTAAACGATCCGTTCGAACGGACAAGGGGGCACAGGATTAAATCGCGAAAGGGGGGGCTGCTTCCTCCTGCATGTTAGAAGCGGCTCGGTAGGAAAGAGACTCTTTCGGAGCGACACGACGCTGACGCAAGTACCGACGTTAAAAATGGCAACGAGTATTACAAGGCCACTCTGTTCGGTCAACAAGGATTGCATTCGGAATCCAGCCAGACATAGGGGCCAGAACGTCCAATTAAGCCGCATTGTCAGCAGGAGCAAATTTTCAGCGCTGTCTGGTCGACTTGGCGTGGATGATTTTAGAAAGGCTCAGCGCCGGACGCACCTATACGCAGGGTTCCTCAGTTCCTATTTCAGTAACCGTGGATGATAGAAAACGCCTCGTGTCTCTCACCGTACTCGTATGTACGATAACATCGCAGTTGGCTGCTATTAGTAGTTTTTATCATTATCAACTGTAATTAGCAGCTACGTATTGGTTGAAATGGCCCCTTGGGGCAGGGGCGGATTTTTTAGTCACTCTTGGAGGGAGCGGATGGGGGGGGGGGGGGGGGGGGGGGGATTGAGCCCGGCTTTGTTAGGGTAACGATTCCAAAGAGAAGGTCAACTCATGCAGGGGACGGCACGGTGTCACGTGGATAGATGAGAAAGGATGTTTGCTTGTATAAGGTGGCCTAAGCTGGCCACTTAACAGAATACTTAACGGAAGTCAGGTTTTTGAGAAAGCTCTATGTATTTCCTTTGCGCCGTACGGCTGAGCTCGTGTGGATGCTAATGCGTTATTACTCCACAACTGAAGCCTACATACTCCACCCTGGAAGTGTCCTCTATATACATTGGACTAGACAGAATAAAGTGGAGGTCAGTGGGAGGGGCCTTTGTCCCACAGTGGACGTACTGTAATTGAGCTGATCACGACGGTGATGATTGGTTCAAATGAGTGACCCCGACTTTGGCTGAGGGGCTAAGGCGTTCGGCTACTCCAGCAGCAGGTCGCAGGCTCGACTTCAGGCCACGAAGGGCGAAATGCGAAAACATCCGGTGAAATGAAATTTGGGTGCACGCAGCGGATGCCCAGGCGGCAGAGAAGGATTATTCCTCTACGGGATGCCTTAGTACCCAAACACGGTGTTGCTCTGACAAGTAAATAAATCTCTTGATTACTATATTACTTCATATAACTGCTAGCTTTCGTGTACAGAAAAGGCGATTCACAAGTTATATACTGTATCAAAGTGAATGTGAAGCTTGGTTTGTACCGCTTTATCTTTATGGGCTTTCAGCGCATGCCACTTACCCAACGACACCTTTAACCCACCTGCTCACCCCACGTTTATCGTCAAGGAAAAATTTTGTTGCGCGCGTGAAGCCCCAGTTTAGAATGAATGAATGAATGAAAAACTTTATTGTATTAGGGTTATTTTTCGCAGCGTAGGTGGAGCCCTCAGTCCAGGGCCCCAGCGGCCTTTGCAGTCTTGCGAGCCCTGTCGATCAGCTTGAGCTGCTCTTCAGGCTTCGAGCTGGACAGCGCAGCCTCCCACTGCTCCGGTGTAGGTGTGTTGTTTATCGGCGCTGCCTGCATTTTCTGACAGGCCCATGTAACGTGGTAAAGCGTTGCGTGTTCACCGCATAGCGGGCATTTGTTTTCATAAGTGGATGGATAGATTTTGCTGAGTAAACTCAGATTGGAGTAAAAGCCTTCAGTAGAGTAAAAGCATCGAAATAACTATCGAGGGTAAATCCAACAGATAACGAAACTTTCTGACGTCAAGATTGATGGTACTCATGTCAATTTTTTTGATTTCCACACAGCACGACACCTTCTCCTTTTACACCCATTATACACCCTATACGTATACGAGAGACAAGCCGAAGTGAACGACGCCGGCGCCGTTTACACCAATCAGTCCCTCAGAGGGTGTAAAAGAGTCCCATATAAGGTGTACAAAGTATGCAAAAGGTGTAAAAAGTACCTCAAAGCGTGCAATAGGCACGCGGAATGAAATTTGAAAGGGAACTATCGCACTAGCCCGGCCACATATATTTACTTTGTTGCATTTCGAAGACCCGCAATCCAATTCCCCGGCGGTCCACAGGCATTAAACTTGCCGGTATATAGATAGAGGAGCTTTTCCTATAACTGCCACCGCTAGCGTGGTTGTGTGCAGAAAGCCTGCGACTGCGCTTGCAGGCGGCAGCGGCGGCAGGCAGTTTGTGGAAAGAGCGTGAGTGATGTTCGTTAGGGGGCGCTGCATGCGTCTTCGTCACCCTTCATACTCTACCGTACTGCAGGTAGGATTGTGGGCTCAAAGATGGACGCTGCTTGCGAAAGGAGGGCACGTCACGGCTGACCCCGAACCGAATGCACTTACTTCTTCGAGAGTGGGGACTGCATTGAGGAATCAATCGCTTCTATTCGCTCTTTTCTTATTGGGGGTCATTTGGCTTGTTTTGAACCGCTGATATATTCATTGAAGGTGAGCTTTGCTAGTTTCCACGCGCCCAGGGCGGGAAACAAGAAATACACAAACGGCGAGAAAGTCACAGCCCTGGGAAAAATTACGGAAGGTTTCTCAATGATCGCTGTATCAGGTAGGTTTTGTAGAGTTCGGAGCGCTGCGCTGTATTAGTAATGTCAGGTGCAAATGTGCACCTGTGCAAGATCGTCGACTGCCACCTTATAAAGGCTTGCAGTACGGAAGCCATGGACATGATGGGTACACGTGTGTTAATGACCAGGTCATGAGACCTAGTCACGCATTTGAATACAACACACGCCCTCCTTAAAGGTTATAATACCACTCATGGGTCATGTGAAGCACATCTGCTATTGTAATTAAGCCATCATCATCATCCAAGCTACAGCCACTGGAGTACAAAGGGCTCTTCCATACTGATCTCCAATGAACCAACACTTTCCTGCTCTAGCTGCGACTACGCTGTTTCCGCGAACACCTTAATCTCACTTGCCAATCTGATCCTTCGCACACACTCCTGATACTCTTACCTCCTATTGGATTGCACTCCGTTGCCCCGAGGGACCCGATAATTTGGTCCCCGTATACCTATATAGCTAAGCGATTACCCAGAGACTGAGACTGAGCGCTTCAACCAAGATCCAACGAATATGGCAACACCTGTTACAATGGCTAACAGATTTTTTTCAAGGCAGCAGAGTGGGCCATGGCCACGATGGAAGACTTCAGGGTACAGATTAATTCTGCCTTGCTGATCGAGGTTCTATAACGTGCACCTAAATATGAGTAGGTATATACAGGATCGTTCTTCGATTTCGCCTCAGAGAAATACGGCCGCAGCAGCCGAGATCGAACCCGAGACCTTCGAATCGGCTCAGCAGCCGGACACAACATATACGGCGCTTATTGTCACCACGTAGAAATAAAGCGCCCCGTAATAGGAGCAAGTACGAGCTACTGTAGTCACGGGCACCCAATTATACTATTCCACGATTTACTGCATCTCCCGAGACTAACCGCGAGCACTGGATCGTGACTGTCGAGAATGGAACCGATCAGGCCACGGCAATCGGTCACAATCAAGATAAGCCCGCAAATGAGCGCAGTTAAGGTTACCCAACCTGTAATTACAAACCAAACGTGAGGTAGCAAAAACGGAACGTGCCTCTTCGCTTCGACCTGTTCGCTCCTCTCGCAGCTATGTAGGCGGACTGGGCAATAATCGATTCGCCTCCGTTGGGCGTCGCAGATACGATCGCTTCTCCCCCGCAGGCTGTGTGCCAAATTACTCCCTGCGTGTATACTCCGCCGCGCAGCACATAGAAGAAAGAGTGGCCGGTGTATATCTGCACAAAACCGAGCCGTGCGAAATGGCAAAGCTGCTGAAAGCGGCCCACTTCCGTGGTAAGCTTATATTAACAAAAAAAAGGAATCAAACAAAAAGCAGAAAGGGTCGGCGGAATAAACGTAGAAATGAGCGCAATCAGGCTGTAAATATTCAATATATTCTCGAAAGCGGACGGCCGCATTATATACTGGCATTGATTGCGAGGGTCAGGAGAATGAGCGAACGTTACATGCGAGGAGCTTTTGTTCGTCGGGGCTGCTTGGGACGCAGTGAAAAAAAGACGGTCATTCGACCGGAACTCAGCGCCAAGCGGTGTATGCTGCGTGTTCCGCAATGTACTCTACATTTCTGTTTTAATGTGCCTATGCAGGTGCAGTAAAACGAAAAATGCAGGACACACTGGCCACCCTTCTTAAGACTTCTTAGACAGTCTATAGACAGTCCACCCACTTTTGCTTATAAAGTCTTAATTTTTATGGACAAGTCCTATAGACTAGTCTAAAAGCAATAAAAATTCTATAGACATCTATACACAAGTCCTATACACTACTCTAAAAGCAATAAAGATTCTATAGACAATCTATAGATTTATGGCCATACACTTTTAGTGGACTTTTTCGGATACACAGCCTATAGAGCACACCTTGACAAAAGGAAATATCTATATGAAGGAAATAGAGTCTATAAGAAGTATATAAACAGTCTATAAACCATTTTAATTGGGACAGGTCCGGAGCATGCAGTCAGCATACTGCAAAACTCTTCAGGCCACAAAATTGTGCGTTGTATTTCTCACTCAATTCTAACAATGATGTCAGTTGGGACCAGCCTATACGTTCTGAAGAAGCTGGCACAAGAGAGACAGCAGGAAGGCTGGTATGCGCTGTAAAAACGACTTATATACGAGAGGTATACGACTGGAGGCACGAGCCAAGGTGAACTTGGAACATTTGATAGCTTGCACGATAAAAAAGGTAAAATATTGTGGCGTCACCTCTTACGTCGCTTGCTGTAAAACTAAGCCCCCTCCCCCGCAATCACGCAGAAAACGCTGATGCGCTTATGCGTCTTGTATTATGAAGGTGCGCAAGGCATCTGTATGAAAGTTATGGGTACCATTTTGCACACACCTGGTCAGAATGCCGCTAATAACTTTCCGTGGCAGAAATTACGTACCTAGAAACCTCCCAGAAATCGATTCCCGCTTTTTCCAGGGATGGGTATTCATGAAATGGGAGACATTCGTATGGTTCATCAGAACACCATATATACTTTAGTAGTGTCCCTCGCTGTACTGAGATAGCCATGCACTTAAACATATGCTGTGGTTAAACCGGACACTATGTGAATCATAAAAAGGGTAAAAAGGGTGAATCAACGGCCATGCGGCGTTATGTATATAGATGCTTGAAAGGTCACAGGTTTGGCGCTAGCTGAGGTGACCACATTAAATAAAAAGCAGTGAAAACCCCCGATTACAGAGCACGTTAAGTGATTCCAGGTGGCCGCTCGTCGTAAAATTTCTTTCCTTGCTCATAACTGAAGCCTTTGAGGGCTAAAAACGCGCGAATCTTTAGGAAACGACAAAATGTGAAGTTAGCATCTCAAGGCATGCTTTTCAGAAATAATAAAAAAAGTGGGTATGATTTTCTATATTTTAAAATAGAAAAAAAGCGAAATTTTTTAAAACTGCTTTTGGTCGAGCGGGTGCTTTAAATTTATTGATTCTTCTACTTAGACCGCATGAAGACGTAGTTGTTCATGGGCTGAGGATCGCAAAGCTAGGAATATGTGCGACCTGAGCATAAAGAGAACCCGCCGCAGTGGCTCAGTGGTTAGTGCACTCGGCTACTGATCCGGAGTTCCCGGGTTCGAACCCGACCGCGGCGGCCACGTTTTGGCGGAGGCGAAACGCTAAGGCGCATGTGTGCTGTGCGATGACAGTGCACGTTAAAGATCCCCAGGTGGTCGAAATGATTCCGGAGCCCTCCACTAAGCTACCTATTTTCTTCCTTTCTTCTTTCACTCCCTCCTTTATCCCTTCCCTTACGGCGCGGTTCAGGTAAGCTGTTCACCGAGATGCGAGACAGATACTGCGACATTTCCTCCCCCCCCCCCCCCTCGCCAAAAAAAAAGGAACGATGAAGAAAAATAAAGAGAGGTTCTGAAAACAAAAATAAAAATGAGGTTAAAACTGTCACAAAAGTATACAGAAGGCGTTAGTAAGTACAGCTGTCGCCAGTTCCATTAATTGGTGCGCCGATAAGTTCAGCCCCATCTATTCCGAAACCGCAAGATCTCCGCTGCCCTACAATAATACGCGCGCGCGCGCGTGCGCCCTTGGAGAAACATCTAGGTCGCGAGATCTGCGCCCTGCCGCAAAACACACACACGCACCTCGCGCGGTCGTCGCGCCGTTCGCTTAGCCGCTGGCCTCGGTCGCGTGACAGATGCATTCGTCTGGCGCGCGTTTCTTAATTGGCTTTTCCCATTCGTAATGGCGCGACGAGAATGAATGACTCGTGCGCGTATAGACACTGCCACCGTACGCCGATAATATAACGAAAGCGACTAGTGCAGCTGTTACGGGTTCACGCTTTGCGCGTGTATAAATGCGCGCGACGAATGGTCGCGATAAAGCCTGAAATTCCTTTCTTCTTCTTTCTTGGGCCGTATGTAGGGCAGCCTGGCTGTACACGAAAGCGCACTCATATTCTCCTCGACTGAACTCCCGGGCGATTTCGCCAACCCTTTAGTCATCGCAGTTTTGATTTATTCGATGGTTTCCGTGAAATCGCTGCAAAACAGTGGAATCGTTAAGTAATAAAAAAAGGAAAAATTCGTCCTGTTCCAGATCCAATTTCTCTTCAACTGCGAAGCTTCTGTGAAAGCAATTTGGAAATGGTTTATAGGCGATGTACATATTTCTTATACACTATTGCCTTCCAATAGATATTTCCTTTTGACTATTCACAGTCTACGGACGGTCCGTAGTAAAAGTCGACTAAAAGTGTGTGGCCATAAATCTATTGGTTGTCTATAGACTGTCAGTAGGACCTGCATTGTCTATACGCCGGTCTATAACATATGTCTGTAGAAGGTCTATAGACGTTATAGACAAATTCTATGGACAGTCGGCGGAGTGCCTACAAAATTTTTTGTAGGGGAGCCGCATAGCCTTCCTTAGTAGCCGTACGGATGTGCTTGGGTCGATGACAATGGGTAATGACTCCTTTATTACAAATTTCAGGAAACCCAGACAGATCCCTTTGTTGCCTACAAACAACTAATTTTATAAATTAGGCGCCACTGTCAAAGCATTACTATACACAGTTGTACGTCGACCCTCTTCATAACAACTAGGCCTTAACGGTTGAACACTAATTTCTCTTCAATCTTTCAGTTTGCGTATGTACAGACTCGCCTCTGTCTCCCTCCCCGCCCTCACCGTGACCCATGATGATCCTCTTCCCCTCCTTCATCATCGGCTTTCTCTCACACCCACCGCAACACATGCCAGCAAGTGGGAACATTTTGCGACAGGCCAGCCGGTCCGCAGCCTTCTTTCCTCATCTTTTCACTCTGGAAGTCGACATTGCTGGACAGCATCTCTTCCCACTTGAGCGACTTATTTCCAAAATCCATGTTCTGCAGAGCGTGGTTTCACGAAAACAGATTTAAAAAAAAATATTTACTTATTTGAAAAAAGAAGGGGAAAGAAAAAAACTGCGGAACTATGTAAACTCAAAATCAGTACGCCTGCTGCGTGAAGCCTGCAGTTAATTTTTTGTTTGCGTGCGGGTGTGTGAAAGTGTTTCGCCATAGTTTTTTTTTTTTTCATGCATACATGATGTATTGAGGGTGTTGACGATATGCACGACATGTTGCGCTATCTGCGTTCTTCTTCTTTTTTTTTTTTGGAGGGCGGTGTTTTCTTCTTCCGGGCCCCCTCTGCTGTAATGCCCACAGGCGCTGTGCGTATCGTGATAAATAAGCACAAACAATTGAGCGTGCCGCTTTCCGCTCGTAGTGCTTAGTATGTTTCTGTCCAGACAGCCATATACTGCAAGTGTTTCTCAACTCACCAAAAATAAAAATAACTAAATGCTGACGCTCCTTAGGTTGTCAGCCTTATAAAAAACACAATTCAACCAACTTCGGACGTGCACAAGATGAGACTGCACGTCTTTCTTTGTTAATAACTAGCGACGCCTTGCATCTGCGGAGATTATTAATGCTGCGTCGAGACCACAACTCGTTCATCATTCGGCGCGTGTGTTTTCTGTGCTGTGTTTTCGCTCCCTTCAACAGGGCCCTAGTTCAAACCCTGTCTCGTCTCCGCGTCCTTCTTTCGCCCTTTCTTTTCCTTACGTCGACGAAATGAGGAAAATTAACGATCTCGCTTGTCCAGATTGTTTCTTACAAGCAACAGCGCACGCTACGGGAAGAAGAGCTCATGAGAAGGAGGTCTCTAAAAGAGCGTCCATCCTGCAGGTCCATTACATGCCGTGCGGCGAAGCAGGCAAGACTGCGCCGGGTTGCTTATTTTTCCTGCGTTTTCCTTCTTGCTGGTTTACTGCAGCGGGAGTCTTGTATTGAGCGCAAACATTTGGCGGAAGCGGGAGCGCATAGCTCCTTCCGAAAGACCTCCTCACGCCAAAAGAGAATGTTGTACAGAATGAAACGTCTGCAGCGCATGCTGCAGCTCATGAATCAGGTGCATCAAAAGAATCGCTTTTTTTTTTTTCAGAAACAAAAGCATGCTTTCGTTTCACGCATCTCTGCATACAGCTAAACTGTGGAAATGCATAGCTTAGGCATGTTTTTGTAACTGAGCAAAGCGCAATGACGTCTGAAATGCGGTTGAAAATAAACGAGCAAGTCGCAAAAGGTCGCTTGGCGCAGACAGCATCGCACCAATCTCTCAAACTCCGGAGAGCCCGGCCACCACACGTAACGCCCTAAACCGCGCTGGCGAGAAGCTCTGACCTGACGCGTTTAAGCAGATGCGGCAACACGTGAGCAGAACTGACACTCTGAACCTGTGCTGCGCCACATGAAAGTAAACTCCTCGACGCGAGGGAATCGCACATTCATTCGGGTATCGGAAACACTTGTCTCTACGACGATGAATTGCAGTGTGGAGGCTAACTAAACTGCGCACGAAAGACGCAACTATCTGCAGCCAGGCATACATGAAGCGATAGAGCACTTTACGTTAACAGTCACCTCTTTGGATGTGGGTTATACCCGTAACTCTAATTCTGCCAAAAGTCTTTACGAAGACGGCAACACAGAAAAACATGCAGAAAAACAACGGAGGTCGTGGGTTCGGATCCCGCCGGAGGAATGGTTGTTTTTTCTGCCGCTTTATAATTAATATTCTTTAAGGTAAAGATTAATCGAAGCATTAATAAAAAAGAGAACAATAGAAACATTCCCCTGAGCACCATGGCTTCGGTGACTGTTGGCTCCCTTCATATGTTTGTCAAACGAGCCCCTCATTTCGTTTACCTTGTCTGCTAATAGCTTAACCAGGGTCTCGGTTCTGGCAGTCTTGATGCCACAGGTTGCTTAAGAGGGCTCTCGCCCAGTTTCCGCCGTCGTCGTTAGATGACGTTCCACGTCACATTCGCGGTAATACAGGACGTGCTACGTTCGCCGCTATGGACCAGGGTGGCGCTGGTGAACACTCTCAGGGTTCGCTTACACGCAGTAAACATAAATACCCACGAGAGCAGCAGATTGGACAGCCGTCGCCGTAGCTCAGTTGGTAGAGCACCGGACACGATATTCGGAGGTCGTGGGTTCAGATCCCACCGGCGGCATGGTTGTTTTTTCTGCTGCTTTATAAGTAATTTTCTTTAAGCGAAAGATTAATCGAAGCATTAATTAAAAAAGAGAACAATAGAAACATTCCCGTGTGCACCATGGCTTCGGTGACTGTTGGCTTCCTTCATATGTTTGTCAAACGCGCCCCTCATTTCGTTTGCCTTGTCTGCTATATATTTGACAAACATATGAAGGAAGCCAACAGTCACCGAAGCCATGGTGCACAGGGGAATGTTTCTATTGTTCTCTTTTTTTATTAATGCTTCGATTAATCTTTACCTTAAGGAATATTAATTATAAAGCGGCAGAAAAAACAACCATGCCTCCGGTGGGATCCGAGCCCACGACCTCCGAATATACTGCTGGCTTCCTTCACACACACACACACACACACACACACACACACACACACACACACACACACACACACACACACACACACACACACACACACACACACACACACACACATATATATATATATATATATATATATATATATATATATATATATATATATATATATATATATATATATATATATATATATATATATATATATATATTCACTGTTTCTTCGACAAGACAATGGCCAGCATTGAACAGAGCGGATTTTTTTTTCTTCCTTTCCAGGAAAACTGGGAATATACATCAAGGCTCAGAGCGCCCTTGCGAACAGGGCAGAAGAGAACGCTAACAACGTGCGAAGAACGGATTCGGCGCCGTCCGCAAGAGGGATCGCCGAACGGTCGGCCGACCACGGGAAACGAAGCATGCAGAACCCAACGACTCGGCGCGTGCTCTCGAACGGGAGACAAGGGCTTCGAAGCGCGCATCGCTCCGAGAAAGACGAGGCCACTACGGAACCGCCGCCAGCGCCGGACGCGTCGCCGACGACGCGGAAAGCGCTCGCCACGTGACCCCTGAACGTCGGCCAATGGGGGCCGGCGAGCGGCCACATCAAAGGCCTCCAGAGGCGGCGCCCTACCCTCGCGGTGACTCTTTAATTGAGACTCCTTCCTCCGCGAGGAGGAACGTGCTCCTTCTTTCTCTGTCCTTCCTCTCTCCACTACGGGGACTCCCCTCCCCGCGTCTGGCGTGACTGGACGCAGCCTCTTCCCCGCGACACTCGCGGAATGCAACCAGCTGTGCGGAGAAGCCGTTTCCTGCGCATGTGGCCTCCGAGACGGCACGGAGGCAAAGGAGCGAGCAACTACGGCGGAAGCGGGGCGGCGGTTTCAAAAGACGCGCTCCTCTCCCGGCAAATTGTGGAAACAACGCGAGAGCTCTGCCGAGCCTCTGAGAGAAAGAAAAATAATAACAAACCTAAACCGACACAATTCTATCACTCTCGAGCTCCCTCTAGGTACGTGACAGCTCTCTTACTATTCATTTTTTTCTTATTTAGAAGGAGGAGCTACTAGCGCTTTGTGGGGTTATTGAATTTGTTCAATATGTTCGAGTCAGGACCTTATTTGCTAATTGCAACAATCCATCTGCCGCCATGCTATTTTCTTCGTGGCTTTAAACAGATGAAAATGCAAGATACGGTTGTAAAACTCAAGAAACCCTTTCGATGTTGTACATGTGCGGTACGTGCGCTCCTGTTCAAAGAGACGTGAGACAAAATTTAATGAAATGTCCGCAGAACTGTATACAATACTTGTGAAAAGTGGCAAGCGCGTCAGTGATTAGCTGCCTCCGGTGCGTTTTCCTGTAAGTCAGCTCATGTACTCGAATTGCTCGCTACTTTGGACGCAACTATCACCACGGCCGCTCTACCTAAACCGGCTCACAAACGTACAGCCTTCGTCAAAAGTCTTAAGGCCAAAGGCTTTTCACTTAAGCCACATAACAGAACCATTACGGCACTACTAAAGACCGAATGACCTTGAAATGTCAGCAGAAGGTTTCTTGTCGCGGTAGAGAAGCTTCCTGCTTGACTTGTGTTTATGAATGATCCACTACACGGAGAATTCTAGGAAGATTCATTTCGCTGCAGCTGAAAGCTGTGGCCTTAAGACTTCTGACCAAGACTGTACTTCACCTCAAATCTGCACAATCACAGGCTACACATTCCCAAGTACGCGTCAGTCTGTCGAACATAAACAGGCCAGCGGGTTTGAAAACAGGCCATGCATGTAACGGCACTTTTGTAGCAACCTTGGAAGGTTCCTATAAGTATAGAGATCCAGGTGGTTTGCATATTTTTGACAAGCGCTGTACTGTGCAATCCTCTTCTAACCTGTCGTGCAACGGCTAGCTCCCTATGCCACGTGCGTTTTTTTCCTACCAAGCACATATCCATCTTGCTTTGAACTTCACCGAAATGCGCAGTTGATCATCGCAGCTAAAAAAAAAAAGGGCGATTTCATCAGGGACCAAACGGAAAGGCCAAAATATTCACGACTATTCAAACGGGCGCAAAGATAAGAGGCCGATGACGAACGGAGCTGTCTCACGCGTCGCACAGACCAGCCCACAGACACCCCACATGTGTGTGTCGTCTGGGCAGTTTCAGGGGCAGCTATAGCCGACCAGATGTTGAACCAGTGCCCGAATGGGATGACATGCCGCCGAGCTCGGAGACATAAACACGCCGTTCGGCGTCGAACGAACAACCGGGGAGGGGATCGTTCGGTTCAACTGCAGCAGCAGCGGCGTCTTGACAGGCGAAATGCGCCCTTACCCTGTCGTTGGCGGCGACGCCTGGAAGCTATATTTGAGCGCTGGCCCCGACACGCTCGTCACGCTGCCCGCACTCGTACATCTGGCCGTAAAACATCACGTCGCCCAACGGTTCTCGGTTTGTTTCGCCTCGGCGTTTCCGTGGCATTTTTGACGGCATCAGGCACGAGCAGACACCGTTGCGGGTCACTCAAGGAGCCCGCGGAGGTGGTACGCGGAACTAGTGTTCAGCGCGAGCGACCGGGGCAAACTTTCGGCTCGACGCGGTTCGTCTGTAGTGAGACCGAGGTTGCGGGATCGAATCCTTGCCTGGGCGGTCCCCATTTATATGGAGAAGAAAATGCGAAAACGCCTGGGTGCTCTCAGTGTGCTGTGCGATGTGACGGCACGCGGACAAGAACCGAAGCTGGTGGAGATTACTTCACTGCTCTCGCAACTAATATACAGAGATTTAGCATTGCTCGATTAGCGAGGCATCAGCTGTGCATGCCCAGATGGGCCCGGGGGACGTATTCCTTCCACTGCGCAGGTTCCTGCAAAAGCTGATAGCACACGATGTGTTTAATTGAAGAGATATGCATCGGAGTGGCCATTGTCCTGCAGTGGGCGTAGTCAGGATGCTGCTAATGATGATGAGACACGTCTTGTATCGCGCCCTGTTGGCTACTATACATGCTTACTGAACGTGATCAACACTCCTGCAGAGATAACGTTTAGTTGCGTGTCTGCTTTGATGCTTCTTTTGAAGGTGGCTATGAAACGGCACGTCTTCAGAGGGACGCACACGAGGAACTGAAGTTGCCCGATACCACCGGATTACTTCTTTTAATGAAAGACAGGATACCTTCACTCAAAACTAGCTATTGCGACATTATAGGGAAGAGTTTATGATCAAATGAAAGATCGGTATCATCGCCACAGGACATTTAACTAAAGTGTGCTGACAAAGAAGGATATTCTTGTTGAATACAAGAGAATGCGAAGAATGGCACTCCTGGATAGTGAGTATATATAAGCTTCTTCTTACAACCGCTAGTGGAATCGGCAATATCAGATATTTTATTAAATTAACCGCAACGTTTTTAAAATGATGAAACTGTTGAAATAAAGAAAGACACACATTTTACCCCGTGTTTTGCACCTGATGCCGTCATAAAGCCCCTACTAACAGTACAGAGTGCCCTGGAGACCTCACTTAGTCACATTTAACCTACGGCAAACTGCTGCACGGCTCAGGTTATCATTGCCACTGCGAACCCAAACGCGCGCCGCGCACATCCCAGAGAGAATAAAGGCCAGCTAAAGAATAAATATATAGCTGCAGAATTCTATGGGCTCGACACAGTGACGCTTCAACCGGTTAGCGTCCCAAGATCCAGCCGCTGAATGAAATACGATTAGAGCATTGCCCGCACACACGGCGGGTGTATACAGCACAAAAGAGAGCAGTTTGAGAAGCTCCCCCTCCCACCCTTCCTTCAGTTCAGGCCTACAGCCATTAAAGGGCATTCTTCCGAAAGGGAGGACGGCGCACCGAGAGGAGTCAGCAAGCGCAAAACGCGCGGCGCGACGCATCGCGGCTTTCTTTCTAAGAGCCCGCGCGCAACAAGTATCGGATAGACAGCCAGTGGCAAACTGCTGCTACTTCTGTATGGAGGTATATATGACACATTCTCTTGCCATACACGTTCGAAGCGAGAGATAGTTGCAGCGCTTCCTACCGGAAAGGAGGAGACAAAAAAGGGCGGGGAGAAGGGGGTGTAAAGAAATCACAACGAGTGCACAAAGCGCAGGAACGCGCATAGGCGGGCAAAACAATCGGACAAGACTGCGACACAGACAAAAGTGCGCGAGGGAATCCAAGACAGGCGCCACTGTGTGCGCAACAAGAAAGATGCTACCTGGCGGCCGAAGGCAGAACAGAAAGAGTAGGAGGTGATGAGAGAGAGAGAGGAACCAGCACCGCCAACAAACATTTAATACAACCCTTTTCAACCTCTTGCACACCTCAACGCAGAATGCACACACGCACGCATCCTCTATAGAGCATCTCGTGCTCCCGCTCATATTTACGGACAGCTCCGCTTGGCGGTGCCAGTTCTTACGCGTAAATCATCTCGCGCCTCGATCGTCTTCGGTCGTATATTTTAAAACTGGGCGTCATTTGACAGTCGCAGCAACGTCTGTATACCTCCCGCTTTCCATATTGGTCCCCCACACCGTATGCCCATGTATATATACGCCCCTGGAGGGATGAAACCAGCGGCTGCATTGCCGCGCGAAACATCCTTTGTGTTCCCTCTCCGGATGCAACGATCGCGGCGGCATATGCACGCACGCAGCAAGAGGGAGTCGTCTTCCACGAGGTATAACGACCGCTCTAGCGAGTGTCTCTATGTGCGTGGGACGGACAAGAAAGCAGAGACAAAAGCACCGACCGCGCGTCGTTATTCAAGCCGCGGTGCTCGAAATGAATAAAATATAAAAACGGGAACAGCATCTCCCAGATGGCGCTGGCGCGCGCGTTCGGGTCACGGGAGTCGACGACGACAGAGGTCAAGTGAGAGCACAGCAGCCGTTCGCCGGTGACGATGACGGTGTTTCATCTGCATGTCTTTGGCGATGGCAGTCGCGACTGCTGCGTGAGACGGAAGGCCGGATATGACGCCGTATGCTATATCGATACGATAATGGCAGTAATGATGACTGCTAGTATTACGATACGTGTGCGCGGATGACAGGGCGAGCAAACTGCCAGTGCAGGCCAAGATGAATAAGCTGTGTACGAAGAGCAAGATGATCAGTGCATGATGGACGACATAAACTGTTTATGGAGGACAACAAGGAACAAATTGTCCACTAATGGTAAGATGAACTCTCCATGATATGGACGCCATGAGATAACTGTCTGCGAAAGAACAACATGAAACAGATTACCCATTAAGTGCAACATGATAGTATCCACAAGAGACTAGATGAACTTCCCACGGAGGACAAGATGAACTGTCCAAGAAGGATGATATTATGAAACGAAGTTCTCCATGAAGGGCAAGATGATAGCGTCAACACTCGTTAACATCGTTTGAAGAGCACCTAAAACAATTTGGTAATATTGCCTGGTCCTAGTGTTGTTTATGTGTGTTTCATGTACCTACCCTGCTATGGTCTTGAACAAGACCGAAGTATAAATTATTAAAATAAATGATTAAATGATTAAAAAGATGAATTAACAACCTGTCGACAGAATTAAGACGAGACTAACTGTCCACAAAGGATAACATGAGAGGTCTGAACACATACGTGAAAAAAAGTTCTTCACGACAGACAGGCTGAACAAACTGTTCACACAGGATGGACAAACCAACGAGACCAGCCGGCCCCAGCAGCAGGGCTCGGCAGCGTTATTTGAAGCGGTGGCCGCGGCGGTAACGTGGACAACAACCAGTCAACCCGTCGTCCTGAGGGCGCCGCCTAGCTAGCTGCTGCTGCTATTGTTGCTACAGCACAGAAAACATTACGCCGAGGTTTCGAAAGAAGCGAGTATAAAAACAGCACGCGTTAAGAGTACGCGTCTCCCGGCCGGACGGCAGCCTGACCCCAGAGACCCACTCCATCCTGGGGGCTTATATAACAGGACGTCGCACCCGCACAAGGCAGCCACGCTGCACGCCGGACACGTGGCATCAGTGGCCTGCACGGCAGCAGCCTCCCGCATCCACGGCCCCCGACGGTTGCGGCAATTTCTCGGGTGTCTGGCCGTGCCGGGGAAATCATTATCGACGCCCTCCCATCGACAGCCGGAGGAAGGAACTTCGTCACGCGATGAGAGAGACGCTGTATACCCACTCGGGCCGCTCAAGTCGCCATCCGGCGCGCAGTCTGTTGCTGCTGCTCTGAAGCAGTGGCTGGTGGCGGTGATGCCGCTGCTGCGGTTGATGCTGCTGTCGATGGTTTTGCTGTTTGCTGGCAGTGCTGTTGTCGCTCTCCTTTCCCATAGACACAGACCGCGAGCCAAACTTGAGTCGTGCGTATAGCGGCGAAATGCATGAAGGGAAGATCATCGGAAACCCAGCAAGCAGGTCGGACGGGCAGCATGCGGTCTTCTCGTTCGCGGCTTGTGTATACGCAAGGTGAAACGCCCATATGATGAGCTTTGAGGAGCTTAAATCCTTTAGCGACGCCCGATTATTTTACCGATTCTTTTTTCTTCGGGAGCTAGCGCCTGTGAAGGCAGGGCTGATAGCTGTAGTGCGAATCCCTTATAAAAATGGTATATAGACAGTCTATAGACTTCTTATAGACTATTGCCTTCCTATAGATATATCTTTTTGTCTATTCATAATCTATAGACTAACTATAGAGAGAAGTCAACTAAAACTGTATGGCCATAAATCTATACATTGTCTATAGGATTTGTATTGCTATAGACCATTCTCAAGGGTCCGTCAATAAAGAGTATATAGACTTCATAGACAGAAGTCTATTGACAGTATATAGACTGTATAAAGAATTCTTTAGGGATGGATCGACATAGGTCTGAACTATGGAAACAAACAAATAGAAGAGACCACGAGAGAAAAAAAAAACTGTTTGGAAAATGCGACTCCACCTGTTCGTATTTCGTTACGGTTCATTTTCCGATTCATTCTTCGCCGCTTTATCACTGGTACATATATCAACCACATGTGATATTAGGGCTGATAGAGATATATACAAAATGAATGAGAGTAACGAAGAAGGAAAAAAATGGTAGAAAACATGGCCCCTACGTACTGTTTCTGATCCTCCTACGGTGCCGCATTAGCTATAGCGAAGTCAGTAACAGCTTTCTACGAAACAGTGAGAAGGAAAATAAAAACTAGCGAAATCAAGAAAACTTGGACGAGGCAAAACTTAACCGCACTCAGCACACAATGAGATGTGAAAATGACGCAACTACCGCTCCAGGCCGGTGCTACGCTTATGCCACAACGCGGCGAGGAGGCTCCCTGCTCTCGGTTCGATACCGAAGAAACACACTCAGGCGGCTACGGCAATTAGCACCTATACGGGCAATTCCGCATATTTTTCAGCAGGGCGCCGATGTAGGCGGTAATTAATACCGCCTATTAATGACCCCCCTCTGCTGACCAACAACAGGCTTGAAACGAAGACAGCGTCGTGAAAAAAAAAGAAGAAAGGATAAATGGAAAGAGGGGCTGGGGGGGATGGTGTTCACGAATTCCGGCGCAGTCGTGACCAAACGCACGGCGCTAAATAACTCGCCGACGTGTACACTGACTGCGTGAGGGGAGAAACGCGCCGAACGTGAAAAGGAATCGATGGAAGCAATACAGCTTGGCGGCAGCACCCGCATACAGCCGGGCGTCGGCGGGAGGTATACTACGCGCTCTCCACTGACTAATTGTTCGGCTCGGAAGGAGCTGTTCAAGAATGTGCAATCGATCATCCCATATTTTGCGGCACAACTCGCTCGCATCCGTGCGCCAAGTCTTTCGTCCCTTGCGCCTGAGGAGAAGCTGCGGCGATCGTTTCATTCTGACCACGTTTATGCTCTCAAGTGGGTCGGCGGCTCAGGCGCGGACTGCATTGCCCTATCTCGGGCCTTTTCTTCGTACTGGCATACTCGACCACTACCGCGTTCTTTTTCGATTGGAGGAAGTCGCCGCCTAAAAGTCACCTATCATATATATCTCACGGGGCTTTAAGGTATACAACGCTTTCTGAACGAATTCAGTGATATGTACTGAAAAAAAAAGAAAGATCTGTTCGGAAATTATCTATCTGTTTACCCTTCATAAAACTGTGGCAGCCTAGGACACTGACGCCAGCTCACTAAGATTACTACTCCCTTCACTGTTCGTGAAACTGCTCCCCGTTAATAATCGATCCCATCAAAAGTACTCTCCCGCAGATGTATACTTATCCCTTCAAATTACTTCCACAATAGGACTCCTCCATAAAAGGTATACACCCATTATAACTTGCTTTAAAGTTTTTCTTCAGAAATGCTCCCAATGAAAATACTCCCTCCATACAGAAATGCACTTTAAGAATTCCTGCTTTACATGGCAATCATCCACCCTGCCGCGCTGTGCCTTACTTATTAGGTTTAACGATATTTATTGTCTTCCACAGATATCTATTGTTTTTCTCCAGCTTTCAGAAACTGTCACATATGTCATGCGAAGACATGTATGTGCTGTAGAAGGGGGAGGAAAACCTGGGCGACACCTTGTTACAGCAAAAATAAAAATGCACAACACGGTCAATGAACGGCCACGTGAAATCGCTAAGCCATCACGACGTGACACTAGAAGTGCACGCGACTTGATGCAACGCGTCATGCTTCCGAAGGAGCTGCTGAAATGCAGAGTGACGATTCACGCATGCGCAATGAGGGCCGAACGACGTGTAAGCCGAGCCACAGGCTTCGAAGATTAAAAACCCGGTCGGACACAGAGCACACAGAACTCGCCTATCATGAAATCACGCCACCGCCAATGCCGGGGGTGCGGCGTGATTGCGCAACTTGCGAAGCCACTTGCATGCGTGTGCGCGTGACCGCCGCTTAATCCTCCCATCCACTTAATCCGGTTACCCCGACAAAATAACCATGTCCGGTCCCGTCTGCACCCGGCTTCTGTCTTGCCTCTTTTTCTCGTCGTAAGCCTCCGCTGAACAGCAAATCTGTCCAACGAAGGCTCTGAATGTTCTGCGGGCACGCAAGCTACCCTCGTAGAAAGGTATAAGCCGTTCATTCGCGGGTTAATTCACACCTTTCAGATTTGCGCAGTTGCACGCACTCATGCAGCTGACTGACACGTACACACAATCGTCACCTGCTCTCCGCGTCCCTATGTCAATAAGCCGTTTCAAATGTTGGTCTACGTTTCTACTACAACTGACCGTGCCGAGAGTTACTTTTATTTCAATTATATATGTATATTTTTAGAAGAAATTTTTGTTGGGCTAGATGGTGCATACTGTAACAAAAGAACTGTAGCGCGACCAAGACGAACACAAGACAGAGGCACACAGGACTAGCGCTAAACTTCATCTTTATTCACTGGCAGCGCAGCAAATATAAGGAAAAAAACCCGATCACGTGCAGATACCAGGTCACACACACCACTATCAACAGAACCGTTCAAGATATGCCATCTCCGATTTGTATAAATTCACAGACGTATCGCTAACACAATATACGCCTCTCTTCCTTATATGAAATGCCTCCAGTAGTTCCCTTGCCCTAGTATCTTTGCTTTTGCCCAAAATCTTTATCTCATGAAACCGTCGTTGACACTATTTGCAGGACTGGCATCTATCCTGCGGCAAATGTTCTGCCGCTCGAGAACAGTCAGAACACTCAGTGCAGTGCTGAGGAAGATGCGCACCACTTAGGTCTTTCAGTGAGCGCGCGTGCTTACCTGCCCTTTCATTTATGCACCGCCCTGTTTGGCCCACATAGACCTTCCCGCATGACAGCGGTATCTGATATACCACCCCGATGCAGCAATCCGTAAACTTCTTTGCATGTCTGACGCGGCAACCACTCTTGTCTTTGCTCGCAATTCGCGCGCAGAGCTGTGCCATCTTGCGTGGGGCCGAGAAGGCAACCGGCACGCCATGTTTGTTAGCCACTTTTTTCAAGTGGTGGGCTACCTTGTGCACATATGGCACAACCTCCGGTTTGACAGCCGTTTCTCTGCTGACACATGGCTGCTGCAACTTGATGGTTTTTATCTTCTGTAAGAGGGCTTCAGCAACCGCTGTGATGACAGTGCCTGGGAACCCTGCCGAAAGTAATCTGTCAACCTGCGTGTCATAGCTCCCTTGCATAGTATGACAGCACGATTTGATGAGAGCCGATTCAATTCAAAGCTTGGCAATGGCGCGTTTCACTGTTTTCGACTGAGCCGAAGCATACGAAAGTAACTGCTTCTGTGCTCGCGGTGCGTATTGCCAACATGCATGATATACACCCACATTGATGTTTATGTCTAAGAACTGTAAAGAACCCCGCACAGGCAGCTCATGCGTGAACCTCAGTCCCCCTCCCATATCTTTAAAGGTATTTAACACAGTGCTCACAGCATCTGTGTACGTCAACTCATTCTGTTTTTTAAAAACTACCAGGAAGTCGTCAACATAGCTAAAAACTTTCAGAACCCCCTTCCCCGTTAAACTTAGTTCAAGGGCGCGGTCAATAGATGTTAGAAAAATGTTGGTAAGTACAGGCGCTACGCAGGATCCAATGCAGATCCCTTGTCTTTGGCGATAAAGTTTGTTGCCGTAAGAGACAAACGTCACACTGAGGTAAAATTCAAGTATCCTCATAAAATTATCTATTGAAACCCCTGAGGAGTTCTGAAATTGAACAGCACCGCTCTCCTCTATAGCAACTCTTACAGCTACAAACAACTCACTGTGGGGCACAGAATAAAATAAATCTTCAACATCCACAGAAAACATATAACCAATGGAAGCATTTCCTTCTAGAAAACTAATAACATCTTTTGAACTGTTAGTATGAAAAGGATCAGATACAGATAGATGACTTAGGTGCTTTTGCAGGTATCTGCTTAAATTAAGCTGCCACGTTTCCGTCTTGCTAACCACAGATCTAAAAGGCACTGACGGTTTATGCGTTTTCGCGGTAAAAAACACTGTAAGCGCATTCTTTCATGAGATAAAGATTTTGGGCAAAAGCAAAGATACTAGAGCAATGGAACTACTGGAGGCATTTCATATAAGGAAGAGAGGCGTATATTGTGTTAGCGATACGTCTGTGAATCTATACAAATCGGAGATGCATATCTTGAACGGTTCTGTTGATAGTGGTGTGTGTGACCTGGTATCTGCACGTGATCGGGTTTTTTTTCTTATATTTGCTGCGCTGCCAGTGAATAAAGTTAGATGAAGTTTAGCGCTAGTCCTGTGTGCCTCTGTCTTGTGTTCGTCTTGGTCGCGCTACAGTTCTTTTGTTATATATGTATAGTTTAGTTTATGGGGGTTTAACGTCCCAAAGCGATTCAGGCTATGAGAGACGCCGTAGTGAAGGGATCCGGAAATTTTCACCACCTGGGGTTCTTTAACGTGCACTGACATCGCACAGCACACGGGCCTCTAGAATTTCGCCTCCATCGAAACTCAACCGCCGCGGCCGGGATCGAGCCCGCGTCTTTCGGGCCAGCAGCCGAGCGCCATAAACACTCAGCCACCGCGGCGGCTTTACTTATACATATATATATATATATATATATATATATATATATATATATATATATATATATATATATATATATATATATATATATATATATATATATATATATATATATATATATATAATGTCACTCTGATCAACACTGGTCCCCAGTCGAAATGTAACAAATTCCTTGGTATGTTGTTAAGCGTGTGTAATCCTAATTTATAAGTACATAGTTCCAGGTTTGCACTGCATTCTTCTCAACTGTTATGTACAGTTTACTATCACACATGCACTCCCATTTTCGCACGTTCTCACGCACTGCAACCGCCCGCTCTCGCTAGAGCGTCTGCGTTCCAAAGGGCACGCCTCGACACCGAATAAGCCGGCGCGAAGCCTATCGGAGAAGGAACTGCACAGAGCATGCAGTGAGCCGCGATAACTGGCTCGCTCCGCTTTACGCGGGCGCAGCCCCGGAAAACAGTGCGGTCCTTTCTTCTTGGGCGCTCGCACACACGCACGGCGCGGACGACTGGTTTACGGCCCGTTAGAGTCGCCACTTATCACGCGCGCGCCTTCTTCTCCGTGGGCAAATAACACCAAACGCACATACCCTCCCCATGCATGCCGCCACCACACGCGAGCGGTTCCTTTTCGCCCCACCGCCGCGGCGGGCGCCCCATCGTTGTTCGCGGCTCTGCCTTGTTATCGGCTCCGAGGGGATCGTGTGTACGCTAGTGCGAGCCTAGGTTCGCTCAACGATGAGGCTCCACAGGCGATTTGCGCGAAACGCCTCAGAGTGTATACTATATGCTGGCTCGTCGCCGAATTCTCGCAAACAAGCGCCCCCCCCCCCCCCCCCCCCCCTCCTCCCTTCCTTTTTTTTATATAGACGCCGGGTCGATAACACGCATCCAGCACGCGGCTCGAACTCGAGGCATCCATCCGCCCCTCCTTTATCGCCGCACTTCGTGGTCCCTGCCTCGGCAGTGCCGACGGCTATCCCTTGAGTGGAGCTCGTCAACTTGCTGTAATAATTGTACGGCGTGATCTCTCATACCACATCCTTTGCAACATAATAACGTAATGATATAATATCGTTGCCTTTCTTTGTTCCTGCTACAAGACTTGATTCTCCAAGAACGTGGGTTCTAAGTTTTCAAAATATCAGAAATTCGGAATAAACTGCATGTCCGCCTGGCTGCGCGTTCTCGGCTAACGACTGTGCATGCTCGCTTCGTTTCGTATTCGCTCCATCTTTTCTACAGCTTCGGTGGACGGATTCCCCGTTCTCACAGCACGGTGAGAGATGGTGAATTCGTTCAGGGAACAAGGTATAAGACGCCTTCCGCAATATTAGAGAGATTTTGCATAGCGGCCACCAGCGCGATCCCATTCCTCGCGGAGCCGCTGCGCGTGCGCAGATCGCGCTGAGAGCGTCAGATGGCGCAAGTATACCTGTCAGCTGCGCGCATGCCTGTCGCGACGGGCCCCCAGTCAGCGCGTGCGCTATGGCGGTTCAAGAAAGCGTATTGCGCTGTGCTAAACCTCTCAACTTAAGCAAAATATTCCCTCCTGTATGGGGGCAGCCATCGCGCTGTTACCTGGGCCGCCTGCGAGTTCTATTCGTTTCCGCTTACCTCGTTTACTCTTCTTTCCACTGGATGTAAAAAAAAAAGTATATATGCTCTTTAGACAGGGGAACAATGAACGTCCAATGCTGCGAGCCACCTTCGGAGCAAAACATACCGTGTCCCACAAGTTGATTTTTATTTATTTATTTATTTATTTACTAATTTATTTATTTCTCAACGGTCCACAAGGAACCCCAAGTGAGGAGTGGGCTCAAAAAATGCTATTATTTCGGATACAGGTGATCTTCGACGGCAGATTTCAAGTGAACGAGATATACAATGGCCGCCACTTCGGATGAGGGCCATTCCAGTCGTCGGATGTTCTAAGGAAAGGAAAAGACTGCTGATACGTTACAGGGCGTGACTGCTCGTTGTAGGCGGCATTAGAGTGGGCAGATGAGCACGTGTGATAAGGGGTGCATGCATCGTGGTAAGTACACTAGTGGTAATTACGTAGAAAGCATTAACACAATGACCCCATGCAGAATTAGACGATAAAGGCGCCTCCTACACACGGCCTCTCTGCTCATGTGCGACCTCTCCTCCATCATCTTGCCTGGTTAAAGACAAACCACCAGCCTCTACCGTACATGCGCAGTTCATGTTAGCGACAGGCGGCGGCAGCGTTCAAGCACACACTTGCCACTTAGCAGGCGGCGTTAGCGCCTCGTGAAACCAGACCGCGTCTGCGTCGCCCACCTGTCTAAGTTTTCAACCAGCTTTCTGGGCAGCAGGTGAATTTCGGCACACTCTCCAGAGGGCGCCACATCTTGAGAAAAACGCGGCTTCTCAGCGAAGCACGATCAGAGCGACTCCCAACTTCGCGCTGTCTCCATGGGACGTTGACAAGTGGAGTCAGTGTCTATAGAACGTGGAGGAAAAAGAAACAAGAGAGGAACAGACCGCGACAGTGCTCACGTAGCAGATACCTCGGTCAACCAGGTCAGCCCAGGGCGTCTCGTCAGAGACCCGGTTAACACGCGAAAGGCCGAAATTCGCGCAAGGGGGGAGAGGGGGTGACGGAAGGGAGAGAGACGCTCATTCCTTCGCGTGCACGTAAGAAGGCTTGACGAAAAGGCAGACACCCTGCGTCCTCCTCCTCCTACTCCGGCCTATTACGAAACCCGCCTCCCCTCCACCCCGAGCACATACGGGGCACATAAGCAGCCGAACCCCGGCGTGCACGCGATGATAGTTATCCAGAAAAACAGCCCGCCCCGGAGAAAGCGGCCGGCCAAAATACCTCGGGCCACTCTCGCACGATGCCCTTTGAAGCGAGAAAGAACGAATTCCGCGCCGCAGAGACACACGCGCGCACACAATGGAGACCAGCGTGGTGGCCAATTGGCCGGGGCGAGGGAGGGAAAGAAAGAAGAAATGAAGGAATGAAGGAAAGTCCTCTCATGCACAGCCCGAGATTGCTCAGCTTTTGGGGGGAACACTCCGTGCAGTGCGAAAAGGAAATGACGACTGGAGACGGGGAGAAAGCTGTGAAAAAAATAATAATCGCTGCCAGAGTGTGGCAATGGACCGAGAAACACGACTGGGCATGGCACGCACGCAAGCGGCGGAAATCCTGAATGCTCCTTGTTTGTTTTTTATCGTTCACTTTATGTGGTCTACAGGGAGACAAAAAAAAAAAGTGTGCCACGGTTGGCAAAGTCTCGACATTTGACCTTGCGTTTGGACACCTGCTTTGCACTTGAGTGGAATGCCTTACATATTTCTCTCCAGCCAGTGTTTGAGTGAGCGGCTTGACTTAGTGATACGCTTCAGCGAGTGTGCGTGTGCGTGATAACAGCGAGTCAGCCAGTCAGGAATCAGTTGGCGAATTAGAGAACGAGCCGCTTTGCCAGCCAGGCTGCAGAGACGGGTGTGTGACTGGTAGTTTCAGCATATATCGTGATGTGGGATCCGGCGACGCCATCCGTTTATGCAGGGCACCATGTGCGCATGCGCATGCGCGGACTCACTCATGAGTCAGTTCCCTCGGGCTCACTCAGGCTGATTTCAGATCATGATATGAGTCGTGAGCGAGCCCGGACTAACATTCAAATCATGATCTGAGTTTTAGAGTGAGTCCGGACTCACGTTGAGATCATGATGTGAGTCGTGAGTACGGGCTCACATTCAGACCATGATCTGAGTCCTGGTCTGTCCGGTTGAGTGTGGGCCTATCAAATAAAATAAGTCCATTATGTGAGGTAATGCTATGATCCCAAGTGAATCCATGATGCCGATTGGGCACGTGAATGTAACACTCATAAACGCGAGTTTCCTGTGCACTCGTAATGCTGAATACGCTTTTGGTCGAGATAATAATGTAGATCAATTTCATTGTTTCAAGATAGGTAATTTTATTAGCTGCTGCACTAACACTACTAAATATCGAGAAAAGTTGATTAGTCGCCGCGCTTGGTATTGTTGGATATTAGCTGTGGCTTGTTGCATCCCGGTTGCTCTACTTCTTCCTTTACTCTTTTCTAATTGGTTGCAGAACACATGTAGCGGTCTCAGATCTTTACGTTTCGCGAGCGGCAGCTACAGGCTTCTCAGCCAGGCTTGGTTGGCTACAGGATAGCTGCAGTTAAAGAACCCATCGCATCGCCGTGTATTTAACTATTTTTCGCATTTTTGGCGCGTAACAAGGGCCGTTGGGCGTAAAAACGATTCAGCTCTATGATGTGTGAGCTTATAGGAGTTCTGAGTCAACGTGAGCCTGGATGAGTCATGAGTTAAAATGAATTTTGAATTTTTATGGCGCAAGGGCATCTATGGCCAAAGAGTGCCATGGAACAAGGTAATTTCCATTTCTCAAGGTGGGGTCGAAGACCAATTTCCCAAGCATTTCCCCCTAAAGAAGCCGAGCACCAGACCAGGGGAAAGCTTGTACCCATTGTATCACTGGTGGGTGCCCGGCGGCACTGGGGATCGAGCCCCGCGCCTTCCGCATGCGAAGCGGATGCTCAACCACTCGGCCACCGCTGCGGTCTTGAGCTAAAATGTGCGAGTGAGCCCAACTGAGTGAGCACAGATGAGTCGCGGGTCGAAATGAGCGAGTCCAGATCAGTCGTGAGTCCAAATGAGAGCCCAGATGAGTCGTGAGTCGAAATGAGTCAGTCCAAATTAGTCGTGAGATGACATGAGTGAGTGAGCCTAGATGAGTGGTGAACCTGAGTGAGCCTTGAGTCGCTGTGAGTGGTTTACTCCGGATAACTGGTGACTCTGAGTGAGTCCAAGTGAGTTGTGAGTTTACATGAGTGCGAGTTCACGAATTCGAGTGAGCACGGGCCTCTGTGTGAGTGAGTTTGAGTGAGCCCGTAGGATGACTAAACTTTTGTGAGTGAGTGGGCCTGAGCGAGCACTCGTGGTTTTGCCAGCAGATGGTTGTTTGGTGAGGCGGACAGCGCTATGCCACACTTATCTGCGAAAAGAGTTGTAGAACGCGCGACGCATAAACAGCAGGTGGAGAAACACGTTTTCGCCAAAAGGCTCAGCGCGATTCACGGAGCCCCTCACACGGCTGCTACGCAAAACATTTCAGTTAGCTATGAACAAGCATTTATAGCCGAACCTCGTTATAAAAAAACTGTTTATAACGAAATAATGGATATAACAAAGGAATGACGATTCCCCTCGGAAGCTCGGTCAACACGTGCTATTACGAATTAAGCTAAGGCTAACTAAGTTATCGCCGGACCCCTTGAGCTTCGTTATAGAGATGTTAAACTGCATTTATTTATTTATAATACTTTACTACCTTTTGTATGGAGCATTGGATAAGGGTGTTACTTCCAAAAAAAGATACAAATAGCTACAAAACAAAAAGAAACAAGTAGGGAAAATAACATTTCGCGGCACACATGAGTACAAGCGGTCACAAAACGAACTCACGATCAGTGATGGAGACGATGGCATCCGGAAGATCACTTCAACGTGAAATGCATGAGGCAGTACAGATTAATGGAAAGCATGAAAAATACGCTTGAAGTTGGATTGATTATTAGGATGTCTGGATATGCGCTGGAGGGTATCTTAAAAAAAGCCAGCGAACGGACAGGTGCCGTACAGCAACACTCGTGGACCACGAAAACTGATTTCGCGCCCGATTTGGGAACGGAGGATAGTTCTGAATTCCAAACTTTCCAGAACTCTCAATAGTGAGGACAACGGTCAGTTCTCATTCCTTCTGGCCTTGAGACCAACAAGAACCTTACCGCACGACCCAGTAGCAAACGCAGCGGCCTGTTTATTTTTGACAAAGCCTGTCGCCGAGTTGGAAACATCATGGCCACCGAAAATAGCCAGCAATACACGTGGCGCCGAGAACCGTGAAAGAGAGCTCTGAGGAAATACGCAACCCGCAGAGTAATTCAATAACTCTCGAGACCGAGAAGGAACAAAAACAGAAAGGACGAATGCACCCGCCAGGAGGAGGTATCCTTTTGTCAGTCGTGGGGGCGAACTATTAAACCGCACTGCTCCCGCCCCATATCTCCGTTTCCTATATACAAAGGCTTCGCGAGTCGGAGGCGGCGCAGTGGCTGGGGAAAATTACAGCCCGCGGCCAAATCGCCGTTTTGAGAGAACCGTGGAACCCGCCCGCGCTCAGTGCGAGCTCTCGGGGCCAGTGTGCGTTGGCCGTATACGTGCACGAGCGAAAGAGGGGGACAAAAAAAGAGGTGGAGGGATGAGAATGCTGCAGGAACGCGATGAGGCGCCGGAGAGACGTCTATCTCTTCCCAGATGTGCAGAAGTTGAGTGAGTTTGCAGTAGTTGCTCGCAGGCTGAGTGAGCGGCGGTCCCTGACGATGCTCGCTATTCACGGGTACAAAGAAGAGCCGCTTGAAAGTTCGTTGGGCGGCGCACGCAACAGAATTCTTGACTCGATGCTAGAGGCCATCCACCGGTTTGCGCATCGAAAAACCGGAGGCGGGAAAGGGTGAGCTGAGGTCACGTCCTCGAGCATAGGTAAGTACTTAGGTCTACCAGTGGATTGGGTTTGAAAGGTAGGAAACGAGGGGGAAAAGTAAAGAAAAAATGAGATAAAAGGGTAAATCTACCCGAAAACGTACGGTCACGTGCCCCCCCCCCCCCCCTCCCCCCACACTCACACACCTCCCCTCCTTCAGGCTTTCAAGTCTCCATGGAAGCGGCACCATACTGTGGGATGTCAGTGCGCGTTAAAGATCCCCAGATGGTAGAAATTGTTCCGGAAACTCCCGCCTTTATCCCTTCCCTTACGGCGCGGTTCTGGTGTCCGCCGAGATATACGAGAAAATTACTGCGCTATTTCCCTAAACTTAAAACAAAAACATTTTTTTTTTCCTTTGCTGCCGACCGGCGAGATCACATGAGCACGAGCCATCGATCCACGCGCTGCGTAACACCGATATTCGAGCGACATCATCAGCGAAACAAGGACGAAACTGAAGCCGCTGAAGCCAAACGCGTAGCCGACCCTTCAGTTGAGCGCCGCTAATCATAAGTATAGCAGCTTCTCACTGTAAAGCCTGCTGCACGCGAACTAACCGAAACACCTCACTCAATCCTGATAGTAGCGCAGCCTTAACTAAGAATAAACGGGACAGGTAAGGAGGATAATGTGGAGGAGTAAATTCAAAGAGGGGGTGGTAAAGCGAAGAAGATGCCGGCCAGACAGGGAGGAGGTGTTCTGAAGCCGGTGCGATAACATATCGGCGTCTCGCGCCGTGTTGCTCTCGAGCACGTGCTATGAATATATATTGGCCGACACCTTCGCTCGCTCACGGCGCATCCACGAAGGAGCCGGGCAGCGAGGGAGCAGCTGGAAGAGGGGAAAGGGATAGTGCAGCAACAACGGAAAATCCCAGCTCCAGGAAAGGACCTACAGGTACAAACACATAGCATACACTTCAGTACAGAGCTGCGTATACAAAGCAAACCTACAGTTGGAGAACAGCTCAAAGGAAGACGACGGAGAAAGAGAGGCGCGTTCTCTCTCTCTCATTTAGCATATACTGCGTACGTTAAATGAGGCACCCATATGCACAATTACCCACGCAAACGCACGGACTCGAGCAGGCACTGCGCTGGGCGCAAGCGACCGAGTAGAAGAAGCAAGCGCACAGAGGAGCCGGCAGCGGCCATTACTCTTTTATCGCCGTAATTAGCAATAGAAGGGGGAGGTGGCAGGCGGCGATTAGCGCCGCATACGGCGCATCGAGGCCCGAGAAACAATGCGGCATTACCGGCAGGCCGCCCCCTTTGGCGCGAGCAGCATACATCGTCGTGCCCTTCTCGCGATGCACGATGGCAGCATCAATCGCCGCTGTACTTCCACTCCTCCTCCCCCTCCTCCTCCTACGACGCCGTGTTGCTCCTTCCTCTCCTCCTTCGCGTTCCTTCTTTCAAGAGTTTTACGCTTTGGCCGTCTATACGTTTTAGACCGGCATCATTCTCGGGCGTAATGAGCCACGCACGTCGCCGCGGTTTTCGGTGGAGAGGGTGAGAGGTGGAGAGGTAAAGTCGAGCGCTTCCTCTGCCGGTACAGTAGATGCGCAAATGAACGCGTCGATGCACGAAGCTGAGAGCCGAGGCCGGACCGACTGGTGGAGAAGAAACTGCTATTGTAATGGAAATTGAGAGCGGCTTCTTGAATGCTGTCTATGCGGCGATAAAGACTACCCGGCACTTGAACTGCAGCGGTGACCCTTTTTTTTTTCACTGATGGATGCGTGAAAGATGGGGTCGCCGTAGCATGTCGTAACCAAAAACTGCCGCGATTCCTCGCACGCCAAAGCGAGAATGATATCCAGGTAGGCTTGAACATTATATATACGGCATACGTGTGGCCCAGATAACTAAAGGCTATCGAGAATCTGCCACCTGTGATTATGCCAACTAGGAAGCGAGCGATTGCCGAATTCAAGGAAATTAGGAAGAGGAGGAGGGCGTGACTGCTGTGGAGATATAGCCATCTTTTTTTTTATTTCGTAGTAAAGGAGCCACAAAGTGAGGGAGTTTGTTTTTGGCGTGAAAGCACTACTTCACTAGCAAACCTGAAAAACCCGAGGCACGTGTGAAGCATTTGACAGAGCGCCAGCGGCGGAGGCCTTGCGCAGAACCGGCCGGCTTTTACCGGAATGTACGGCGGCTTTATCCGTTACGATACATAACGCCGACGTTAGCAGCGGTGAAAGTCCGGCATATATGGGTGTAGCATTGACTTGACTGGCCGGCCATGACAGTTGTAACTGAGGATGCCGCACCAACAGTGCACTGATCGTATCGGCGTCGTACTGACAGTGTCGTATTGGCGTGTGTCGTATTTACTCTATACATTGTATCAACGGCGCGATGATAGAGCATCGCGTTTACGGAGTAGTACTGAAATTGTCGCATTGACGGTGCCGTGTCAACAGCGTCGTATTGGTATTGTATACTGACAGGTGTCGTTTTTTTCAAGACCACCGCCAATCAGTGGCCCTATCCGGTACCCCCATTCACTTCGTGGCTTCAAAACCTCAACAAGAGAGATATACGGAGTGTCGTCTTGACTGCATCTGGGATTGGTGATGTCGTGTTGAGTGTCGTGTTGAGAGTGCCTTAATGACAGTGTCCTCCTGGGGCTCTGACGCATTCATTTTGTCAGGATCACCGCCAAGTAGTGACGATAGGCAAGCGCTATGGGACCACCCCATTCACTTTGTGGCTTTAGAGGCTCACTAAGCCTGGGTAAAGCGAACTCTACTCTTTGGTCGTATGCCTCTTCTTTGGCCGACGGCATACAGCGGCGGTGCCGCGGCCGGTCGCTTCTTCTTGCAAGGCGGGCGAGGCGGAAGCGCGCAGGGCGGCCCCTGCGGGACGGAGAGGCGCGGCCCGAAAAATTATCGCCAGATAAATCGACTGCCCACCGGCTCATTTATCAAGGGCGCCACGCTGGGAAGAAGGAGCGCAACGCGCGGCTATGGACGCTCTCCAGCGTAGAAGAGTTATCGGGGCGCAGCGCCGAAAGGGGAAAGAAAGAGAGAGAGGAATGGAAGGCCGGAAGTGTATAGCGCCGGGAAGAGCACGGACTCTTGGGCACATGGACGCCATATGCATGCACACCGAGGTCAACATGAACGTCAAGCTGGAACCGCCGAGGAAGCGGTGATTTTCAATTCCCGACGGGCCGTTGAAGATAAGCCTGCGTTGACCAGCTAACGGCGATTGGCATTTCTATATCCAGCCATGCACCGCTTACTCTCGGAGTCACTGAGACGTCAAGGTACGTTTCGACCCGATATTCTTTGCTAGTTTCTGTACGTTTAAAAGCGGCGCCCATTTTCAGTCATAAGTGGCAACGGCGCCCGTGATTCGGGTAAGACTATACGTGTTTGAGCTCAGACGGCGACTATGCATTAGCTGGCCGGTTTCGTTGACGTAGCTTGAGGGGATGAGGATAAAATATAGGAAAGCTCCATGTACGTCTCCGTGTAGAAAAAATAACAAACGACGTAATTTCATTCGCTGCACAGGCGCAATCCAATCTCAAGAATTTATTGCAGGTAAACAATGCAATCTAAAATGTAAACATACTAGGGAAATATAAGCGTACTCGGGAGTCTGTTTCACTTGTACGTAATAGAGAAGCTTCATAACACTACACACCGAGGAGAAGGTTGCAACGAAAATGGACCTAATGCTTCCTCGCCTGGGCACAAACACCGCTCGCCTAATAGTGCGTTATGTTTCAACGCAGCAACGCGAGCCTTGTTTTTCTCGAAGAACTACACATCGAAAAGAAATCAACTTATGGGAAAAGATATATGAGCCTAAAAATCTCAGGCACGCAGAAAAGTTGAATTTACTCGAAGAAAATGACTGTACTTCTGGACCGTTTACGCTACCATGCTATACAAAAGGAAAAAAAAATGTGAAAGGCAATAGGATAGAAATTTCCAGAAAGCATTTAGGCCGTACGAATACAACCTTCAAGTCGGCATGCCGGAAGAAAAAAAATGGCAAAATAAGGGAACTAGATTCGCTATTCTTATTTCTATTCACCTGCCTCGTTCTTTGTAGGCACTCAGGGATAAGCGGCACAGATAATAGATGATAACAGGAGGGCAGTAGATAGGGGGGGTGTAAACAGGACTGAAACAAAACAAAGTAAGTTAATCAGTGAAGAAAGACGGGAAGAGCGAGCGATGAGGAAAAAGAAAGAAGGGACGGAAGAAAGGCGCCACGAGTGCGTTGAGCAACTCGTTGCGCGAAGCACCTCTCCCTCGTCCTCGCCGCCTTCCTCCTCTCCCATTCATCTATCTCTCCCCAGAGCGACCCGTGACAGCGCTGGAGCGCCCGCGCTCGGGGCTCATTACACGAGGACCACCCGTGCTAAAGCGTTGATCGATTGACGGACATTTACCACCGCCGACCGGGCTGACGCGAACGCCAGAAAAAGAGAGGAGGAGGGGAGGCCCCCCTCTCTCCTTCCTCACTCACCCTTTCCGCGTATTATATGAGCGACGAAGAACACACGCTGCTCGCAGCAGTCATTTCTTCTTACGCTTGGGCGAAATAAGTGGGGAGGAGATATGTAGGCGGAGAGGAGGGGAGGCCAATGCGTCGCTATATACGGGCGTGATTAAGAGCCACCGCGGGTTGTTCTTGGTCCGATCTCGCCGCGAACCGATCGGGGCAGGGAGGACGTCTCATCGATGAATACGCTTGCGCGCAGCAGGAACTGGGCGATTCCGAGCTTCTCGAGGAAGGAGATGAGGCGCGGTGGGTAACGAAGGAAGGGGGATGAGGGGAGGGGAGACGTAACCAACCAATCCACCGCGCGGTGCAATGTCTCTGGGCGTGCATGCATGCAGTTGGGTCAATAATAATAATAATTGGTTTTTGGTGGAAAGGAAATGGCGCAGTATCTGTCTCATATATCGTTGGACACCTGAACCGCGCCGTAAGGGAAGGGATAAAGGAGGGAGTGAAAGAAGAAAGGAACAAATATGTCCGTAGTGGAGGGCTCCGGTAATTATTTCGACCACCTGGGGATCTTTAACGTGCTCTGACATCGCACAGCACACGGGCGCCTTAGCGTTTTTCCTCCATAAAGACGCAGCCGCCGCGGTCGGGTTCGAACCCGGGAACTCCGGATCAGTAGTCGAGCGCCCTAACCACTGAGCCACCGCGGCGAGGCACTTGGGTCGCCAGATTAACCATCTGACACACCATTTTTTTGTTTCCATCGAAGAGAAATTTTTCCCCCCGAACAGTATACTAGGCCTTAAAAAGCAGTTTCTTAGTTTCCCAGCTCAAAATAGTGTAGGGGTTAATTTTCTGCACGGATCTACAAAATTAGTATAAAATGTCTTAATCGATGAAAATAGCAACATCGAAACGCCGCGACTTACCAAGTAAACACCGATGGATCATGTAAATAATTCCTATTTGAAAGGTGAACATTACGCTTGAAGTTGGGGAAAAAAATAGTTGCTAGCGGCGGCAAAATGAGCCTACATAAAAATGGAGGACGAAGTGCTACCCGACTCACCATTTCGCGAAATATTATTTACTGCGTTCGTTTTACAGCATAAACCGTTGCGACATGTAGGATGCGAAATTCACCTGAAACAGGAAAATAACTGCTAGGTGCAGCGTGCTTAAAAAAAAAAAATCTGCCTCTTCGCTTTGTGCTTAAACACACACGCGACTGCCTCCTGACCAGCGACTAGGGCCCAGCAAGCCCGTACAAAACAATAAACACTACAGTACAGAGAAAGAGGAAGGCATCTATCGGTAGCGCTGACGAAATTCGAAGCCTCTGGGGGCCTTACCGTTACAAAAATTTGTGATGAGTTCCTGATAAAAAGTCAATGATTTCAGACATCACACTCATCAGGTGTTTCTGATGGCTTCCGAGTTGAATTTCTGATGCAGTGGTGATTAGAATTCATGATACATTTCTGAATGGTTTATGGTGCATTGAAAACAACGTTATGGTGAAAAAAGAAAGGAATGTCGTGACCTGCATATTGACAGCTCTTTAATATCACACAGAAATCACCGCGGTGAGGCTCTCTTACATAACCATCAACTAAACTACGCTACGTGCTACGTTCGCTGAAACGTGGGACAGTCCAAGACCACAATTTGCCAATCAACGCTACAACCAGGTTCCATCGACCCTCTGAATAAGCAAGTAACAAGATAGACAATAGGCCAGTACAAACTCTGGAGGTACAAGCCACACCTGTACACTAATTAGCATTACTACACTATCAGGTTTTCTCTTATTGTTCGCTTTATGTCTTATTCCGTAAAAAAAAGTACCTCATTACGTGTTCTGGTAACCGCTCCGAAGGCTCCAAAGGCAAAGGCTCCAAAGGCGTGTTCAGCTCATGTAGCTTTCTTTTCAACCATGTCATTTCGGTTGGCTCTAGCTACGTTAGGCTGCGCCGTGGTACTCCCACGCCGCATACGCGTAATGCGACAAAAACTGCGCGCATAAGCGCTTCGTTTCAGGGGTAGTATACTTGCTAGCAAGTATAATTTAGACGACATGTGCTAATTCCCTCCTAATAACTAGTAGCCATGCTAGTTCGTCATAAAATCAAGAAAATTACGGAACAACCACGGCGAGACAATTATCATGAGCTTACTCCAATTTGTGCAAAGCAGAGGGCCTTATGACAGAACAGCGAACGCAATAATAGACAACGGCCGGCAGCCTGTGTATGTCTTCCAAGCACGCGTTGAGTAGTAAATTACGAACAACAAGCCCGTGGTTTACGTCTCTAAGTAGAGAAAATTTGATGCAGCCTTTTTTTTTCTCCTCCTAAATTCGCCCCATCCTAACCGTCCCAATTTTCGATACTAAATCCATGCCGAATGCAAAACAATCTTAATGTCTCTGTTCTAACCTGGCTTCTTTTCCTCTTCCGTTCTTTCACTTCTTCCTTCCGCCCTTTTCACTCCCTTTCTTTAAATGGGGCTTTTGAACATTTAACACAGACCATAACAATTAACTTCATAGTGCCAAATAAGGTGTAGCGTAGAAAATATACAAGTGCAAAAAAAAAAAAACGCTCAGCGAATGGTGTTTGTCAGCTGACCAAACGTCACCAATAATTTATAGTCTTGCTTATGTCTTGTTTGGAAGGAAGAAAAGTTCGAACCACCGCGGTGGCTCAAATACTTTGCCGTTCGGATCCTGATCCAAAAGGCACGGGTTCGATCCCTGCCACGGCGGCCGTATTTCGAGGGAGGCGAAATTAAAAAAAAAAATGTCCTCGTGCTGTGCGACGCCAACGCAAATTAAGGAACACCAGGTGGCCGAAATTAATCCCCAGGCCCTCCACTACAGCGTCCCTCATAACCCAGGTGTTGCTTCGGGACGTTGAACACCACAATTTACGATTTACAACTTAGAACTTGGCTAACTTTATCTCCCGTAGCGTGCACGGACAATGAATACGAACGTACACTGCTGACATATAAACATAATGCGTGCTGAATACTCCCCTAAATTTTGTACACTGATTTCCGCGGCCTTCGCGAAGTGACAGCGCAGGACATTTGCTTCTGTGGCTTAGAGCTGGGATAGTGGCGGTGGCTAGGAGCTTTTTGACGGGTTGCTGCAGACGTTGACGAGAAATTGAAGCTGGCGTGCACCGGTATTATACGGTTTTCTAACGACAAACACACGACTGTCACCGAAAGCAGAGTTTCTATAAGGTGGAAAAGAAAAAAAAAACGAAATACAAGTGTCACAATCAGCGGCCGATTTCGTAAGTGCACTCAAACATTAATACACCTAGATGGGAGTAAGAAAGGAGTACGCTCTCTTCTAGCGCACTCCCTTTTACAAAAGGGAATGCGCTAGAAGACAGCTTACTCCCTCTTTTTACTGCTTACTTTTTAGAGTGTAAAATGCATGCGTCGACACCAATTTTTCAGCGCGAATCCCAGTTGATAAGGCTACACTGCCATTCACTTCTAAACGATAACAAACATGTCCCCTTCGGTGAGGATGCGACCACTTTGAATCAAGTGGAGGGATAATTTTTTTAATCCGATTTTCTCTCCGGTAAACGCGTCTCTTGCTGACATGCAAACAGCCGGAGAAAAGAGGTAGAGCATTAGTTCTAAGAACAACAATTGAATGCGGTTGTAATCAGTGCCTCTTTCAGACTAAGTGGTTCAAAACAGGCGTAACTAAAAAAGGAGCGAAAGTTCACTTCCATATAGCCCCGACACAGCACCCGTTTTTTTCTAAAAAGCTGGTTGCCGGCATAAAAAAAAATGGAGGGGATACTTATAAGCTCCGCCTTAAAGGTATGACGCGATAGCGTTAATGGGTTAAACACATATATGCGGAATAGGTCATTCTCTACTGAATATTCATTGATCTCTGGGAGTCCTCATCCCACTCCTGGCGCTGTGATGCAGCGGTTAAGCGATGCGCCACTGCCTTGCGATGACAGGTGCTGCCACCGGTTGGCCTTGTGCGACCCAGGTTGCTCTTCGCGAGCATCCTCTAGGTACCAATCAACTGCCGCCTGCCACGGTGGCCAGTCTGCTCACAATCCGGTGGGCAGGTTGTGATGACGGCAAAAGGTCACGTGACCTAGATGGCACCATAGGTAGCTTCAACGCAGAGCTGTACGGCTGTGCAATTATACCAGCTATAGCAGCACAGAAGAGTGAAACGGTACAGGCGTATCACTTTGGAAATTGTTAACGTCGGGTGCGTATCGTTTCATATTTCTAATATCTTTTCCATGCCGGCGCACATGCACTCGTACGTCGCTTCACATTTATGTCATTTTGTTGCCGTACTTGTAACAGAAGGTAGCTATACACAAGTAGGGTATGGTGCAATACATAGGGAGAAGCAGAACTGCAAATGTACCACACAGCCGAAATCATGCTGATGTCAATTCTCTCGAAGTCACTTGAAATCGTCAGTTACTCAGAATTAAGCACTGCTCAACGTTTTGATAAAAATACCATTTGGTGAATTTTGTGCGTCAATCGGTATTTTTAAGAAAAGAGCCGCAGAATATTTTGAGTATGACGTCAACAGTGAAAGCGAACGTTTGCGTATATGTCCTGCTTGTCTTCATATTTCTTCTTTTTTATTTCCGTCGCAAACGTTTTATCGAACCACAGCGACCCATGGTATATTTTCGGCAACGTTAAATCCGCGACCCAACTGCCAGTACACAGCCACGCAAACCGTGTTTCGAGAGAATTTGTGTCGCCGCCAAAATAAGAACAATGGAGGCAGCATTGCACAAAGACTCGGGCTATACAGGAGATATATGAGAAATGCTCCGGGAGCACTCTAAGTGCACTTTTCGAGCGAGCTCGGAGCGCAGCCGTGCGCGGGACCATTATTAAAAGGGATTATGCGGCACCCCACAGGGATAATCTCCAGCTCGGCGCACACCACTTCAATGACTGCTCAGCGCGCTCCAAAGCCCGGCACCGCGGATTAAAAACTCCGCACTCTGCGGAGAAGCTGAATTCGGCCTCGCGCATAATGGGCGGCGACCGCGGTGTGTACAAAGGCCGCATCCGCCTGAAAGCTCGCAGAATCACGGAATGCAAACATGAAGCGAATGGCGATTTTTCCTAGGATTCAGCGAACACTTGATTTTTACAGACAACTACAGAGGAAGCGACAACGTCAATCTTGTGCGAAATCGCCACGCAGACTGACCATATGGAGGATGTCTAACCATATATGAGACATAAATGTCCAGAGAAGATCCCAACTATTCGATATATGGACGTCTATTCATGGATGTCTAAATTATTCGGTATGGTTTAAATGTTCTCGAGATATCACAATCATGTGGTAGGGTGTTGATGTCCTCTCGATATGTAAACCATTAGATATTGTTTGTCATACACAATGCTGAGCTTTTTGGACATCCAGAGGATGTCCATACCATACAGGAGCAGATTTAAAGTATGCGGAGTGGAGCGGCAGTCCGCTACGCTTTCCCCCAAGCGAGAAATTTTAGACGAGAAAGCCATGCTGAATTCCATTTTGTCGACGAAAAATCCCAAGAAATACATGGTTCAAATGGGACCGCCCGCTCAAACCGCCCCTGCAAGGGTGACCCAGAAATCAGCACCTGATACTATACAGTAGTGGATGCTCTCATGCATTTATTGTGATAGGTGGATACGCGGATAAGTCGTTGGAGTCGCTGTTCGTCGTAATCCAAAACTGCAGCCTACACTGGACGCCCTAAGCAATACGCGTTAGCAGGACGTACGGGAATTCGAACCCTCCACGTTGGAACCGGGCGCAGTGCGCATCTGCAGGGGACGGCTTCCTTCAGTCGCTCAGCGAACATTTCTGTCGGCATGCACAACGCCAAGCCGCGAGCCAACAGCATTCAGGGCTGCGGACAAGTAATTAGCAGTCCCGCGCAGTGCGCTGACGCAAAATCCCGAATGCGTGACTTAACTGCACAGAGTTCAACGCGAACAATGGCGCACGCACTCGACGCCGCGAAACAAAGGGCGTGCCTTCATCCCCAGCACAAAGCATGCAGCTGAAGAGAGCAGAGGCGGTGCGCGAGCTGACATCGCTCGAGCAGGACAGGCCCGCCTCCCCAATTCCCCAACAACCGCCGACTACTCCCTTCCTTTTTTCGCTCTCTCCCTTTTTCACCATCTCTCAGGACGCGTATTCTACGCTTTCGGATGCAGGCCGAACACACATTTAGGCGCCGTCTCGACAAAAGCGTTCAAAGTTGCGAAGCCTGTGTTGTGTTGTGTTTTGTGGCGTAGAAGCGACTATAAGGCTATCATGCGCCAATGGCGCCGAGTCCAACGGGAAATTACAGCGCATGGTTTCGACTACGCTTATAGACGCAGCGTATCTGTAGAGCAAGCTCAGGGACAATTTGGTTTGTGTTCTCGGGCGTAACAGCATGCACCATTAAGGAAACATTCAGGAAATAAATGACTTAAGACACGCAAGGATATACGTCAAACGCCTCACAGCCCAGTCGACAGAGTAGTGCTGGAAATTCTGCCTCAGGCAAGCCCTCCAAGAACCTGCAAAGGAGCAGCGTCCGTCATTTTGACGCGCTTTATGAATATTTCCTTCACGCTTAAGCAATGTCCGGGAACGTTTGTGTAATTTTTTCTCGTTTGTAATCCATAATCGGCATTTCTCACACTGTGTGTTTACGTTGTACTCTGGTTTCATTTTGCGGCCAGTTGACTCAGAATACGAAGGAAACGCAGGCGTCGTATAGTAGCAGTAGAACAACTTTAATCATCGGATTAAAGGCCTCGTATCGGAAACAATGTGGGTTAACATAAAGCCCGCCATAGCTGTTGAGTTATGCAAGCGGTATGGCTCCCACAACCCTGCAGAGAATTAGCCAGGGTAGCAAGGAAAGGGAAGGGAAGGAAGAGGTGCAGGGAAAGGGAAGAACGCGTTTCCGAGGCATCTGACGCGTCACCGCCCGGGGCCAACCGAAGAGCGCAAGCGCGGCGGAAATCGGCGCTGCATTCAGCGGAAACCCGCCGGACTGTAGAAGACTGCTTCGCACCGTGGGGGACAATCGCTGCGCGTAACAATTGCCCGCTCGCCGACAGAGCGGATGACTAAGGGCGCCCGCAGGCCCTGGCGTTACTCATCGGGGCTGCTACTTTCACTGTTTCCGATACATTTACAGCGATAGATGATCAAAGGACTTTCTTGAGAATACACGGCATTAATTACCACCGCCTCGTGGTTCGTCTTAAGGTAATTTAAAACAACACGCTTTTATGCTGCCCGGTGGCATACCTGCCCAGGTAAGCTTCAGCCTTTATATAAAGGCGGTGAAGCCAGCAAGATTACTATTTATTGCCGGCGCGGATCCCTGAGGCTGGAATACACCGCCATTCACACGCGGTGATCATGGAGTCTTTTTCGATCTTGACGTCACGAGTTTGAATCGAGTGGCGGGAAAATTTTCAGTCCCATTTTCCGATCAATAAATGCGAGAACTAACAAGATGTCAGAAACAGCCATATATAGAATCGATTTTTATTACCATAAAAATCGGATAGAGGTCTCGGTGTCTTTACAAGTGACATGTGAGCTCAAGAGGTGGCTCGAGAGAGTGCGTCACCTGTGGTCACGTGGTCAAGGTGAGCTCTGAAGTGGCTGCACTCATAAGGGGCGGGGGGAGGAGCGCGGTGCAGCAAATGCTGTCGGTTTTTCGTCTTATGGGTAAATGGAGAAGAGCCTGGAAGTGTTTCCCTTCAGGCCGCCCTTATTCTCTCAAACCTATATGTCTTTTAGATGCCCGAGAACGTTGCGATCCACTGAAAACAGGAAACACTATGGGTAATTAGTGTGCCAAATGCGGTGTGAACTCTCATGGTATAGTCATGTCCAGACAGTAACGCATTTATAACGAAAGACCACTTATAGGGAAGGAGTCTAAGCTCTGTCCCCGTTTCGTTATAAGGAGGTGTCGATGCGTTTGCATGTGTCCCCCAAGATAAACTCTGCTTCGTTCGTGCACATACAATCAACATATCGGTCGCACGACACCCGGGCGTAATAAAACACGATTACTGCGACCCTCGAGCGGTAATTCGCGAGCTCAGAGTCACTCCCTTACAAAAGTGGTACATAGACTGTCTATAGACTACTTATAGACATTAGACGAGGCGGTGGCCTCGTGGTTGGGCTCGATACCCAGTGTCGCCGGGTACCCACCGGTGATGCAATGGGTGCAAGCTCCCCCAGGCTTGGTGCTCGGCTTATTCAGGGTGAAATGCTTGGGAAATGGGTCTTCGACCCCACCTTGAGCAAATGAAAATACCTTGTGCCAAGGCGCACTTTGGCCGCAGACGCCCTTGCGCAATAAAAAAATCACTGTCATCATTATCATCAACAAACATCATCATCATGTCTATAGGATTTGTATTGCCTATAGACTGTTCTCTATAGGGCTTGTCTATAGAGAGTCTATAGACTTTACAGACAGAAGTCTATGAACAGTCTATAGGCTAAAGAAATTTTTGTTAGGACTGTGGATTAGGCACGTAGCCAAGGTGCTCGTTCGGGAGGAGCCCCAAGGTAATTTCTTGTATCAGGGCGGAGAAGGGGAGAGGGGAGGCGTGTATTGGACGGTACACGTTCGGCAAGGACTGCGAAGAGAATTGGGGCGGTAGGGGAGGAGTCCCTCGGGTAGATACGTGCGTGGTGCGGACGATACATCTGTGTGCAGACGCACAGATGCCGCAAAGAGAAGTCCCAAATGCTAAGTCTAAGGGGTTTAGACAGCTTTCACTCGCCACGAATGCCTGATTTCTGCGCGCAACGCTTAAAAAGGCCTTTTCTGAAGCGGGGATGTGGCTAGCCAACCCCATGCAAGGCTTCACCGCCGGCCGCACAGTCAGCTAGTGCTTCTATAAGAATCTCAACGTGAATCCTACCTTGAAAGCTGTGGCATCGGTGTAAGAACGGCAGGAGAGTGTTAAGCTGTATATATATATTCATGACCAGACCTCTCGCACATAGCCAAGACGCACTTTGTTGCTATTACCGCAGAAAAGTACCAAATCACGGGTATATCCGACGCAAGGAAACAAAGAGCCGCCATGCATACACTGTGCCACGGGAGGTGCGCCTCGAACTGTCGATGTACATTCTCCAATGAAAAACAGCCGTTTCTGCCGATAATAAATATAAAGGCAAGATTCGATACCGGTCAACGAGAGAGCGCACGTAAAAACTAAACAGGCCGATCATAAATATACGAGTTGTTCGCAACGAACCGACAACAGCGTCGGCGACCTCGCTTCGGCAAATCTATATCCGGCGCTCGAAACCACAGCGGACGTCCCCCTGCAGCGGCTATGGTTGTGCCACCTCACGCCCAAGGCCTCGGAAACCGGCGACGGAGCCGCATCGGGAAAACAGGCCAGCGGCACGGGCCACCGCGTCCGCCAGGTTGAGGGACACCCAGCGTCATCCCTCGTGTCGTTCGCTTCCCAGCTTTCATTCTTCCTCCTTCGGATTCCCTTAAACTCCCTCCGGCGCTTTTCCCCAGCACTGACCGACCGCGTATACCCGGGGCTCGACAAACACGGCCCCCGCGGGCCGCGCTGAGTTTGTTTACTCAGAGTGCCCGCATTGCTTTCGAAAATCTGAAGGAAAGCGTTCGTTTTTAAATAATAAATAAAGGAGGAAAGGGGGAAAAGGCAAACAAGGAAGCTCTGCTGCAGTGATCCGATCGGAAAATATTATTCGAGCACCTTGTTTTCCGGTCACTAGACAAAGCACTAGGCATACACAGAGCCGAAACAGAGACTAGCGAACGAATCAGCGCGTTCTTCTACACAGACTGGGCCATGTAACTCGAGCTTCGTTTAAAAAAATACCAAAAGATGTTACAGGTGCACTATATCTGGACTAATTTAACAAAATGATCTTCGCCTAGTCGCCTTCCGCAACAAAAGGATAGTTATTTATCTAGCCCTGTATTTCCAAGTATTTACCTTCTAAATTCTCTAAGGAAAAAAAAAATCGCCACTTCAAATAGAGTAGGGGGGTTGCGGCGATAATGAATTGAATGGCACCAGCAAAAAGGTCGGATGTACAGCACACGCGGGAGATTTCCGTACAGCGTCTCTGGAGAGGAAACAAAAAAGAAGTGCGTTTAAAACTATTTCGTCATAATCGAAGTTCTTTGTCGTGAAAAGACCTCTATAGCAGGACGCCGCGGCCGTCAGTGCGCTCTGCGAATCCAGCACGGTATTGTGTCTAGAGCTAATCATCGCAATGGTTCCAGAGGTCGCCACTTCCCTTTTGGACAATACATAATGCTGCAAAAGCGTTCTGATTATATGCACGGAAGTGCAAGTGTGCGGCTTGAAATGTGTTTTTGCCGGGACGCGGCGTAAAGCACTTCCTTCGGAAGCCTCCTGTTACATGCATCACAAATACTGTCTTTAGTTAGTGAATCAATTAACTGATGGATAAAAATACACTGTCACCTGCATGGACGACAAACATTACGCTTTCCGTGGGTTCGTTTCCTGCCCAATACGTTACTCTTCAACGCTTAATTCGAGTTATGTACGCTGTATAGAATACCCTAATACACTGAATTGAGAGGAGAACTGCGCTATTTCATATGAAAAATAAAGAAAATATACACACTAAAATACTGATGAAAAGGGGCCGTAAGGACCCGTTAACTTCCTCAATAACTATTATTACCTAATTTATTCTAACCAACTCTTGCTTTGCACGTATACGCCTACAGATACTGTGGCGCGAATTTGATGAAATTTGCCAAGCACGAGATGAAAACGGCGAACGAGGCGTGGAAAAAATATATTGCTTCACCCTAGCGGATAACAAAATACAACAAGAATATTTATACATTCCGAATAAATAGCTGCCATGAAATACCCGTTGCTTTCAACGAACCTCGCTTCCTTCCGTTTATGCGCAGAGCACAACTGATTAATTTCCTTCAGTCCGAGAGGAGGAGAGAGAAAAAAAAACACGCTTCCGAACGCATGCCACCTTAAACGCCGGCGTCACGAGATGTCTCTGACAAACGGCAAGTAAATTCGAACGTTGTCCAAATTCAATTTTACTAATTTCGTCCGCCTTGAAAAGGAGCTTGCCGCTTGCGCATTTTTCATTCTTTGTCAAAGAAAGAAAGAAAGAAATCGAAAGAGATCTAATACGACAGAACGAATGACAGTTTCTTCTTTCTATTCATTTTAAACAGAAATACAATCTTCGTTTTTCGAGAGCACTGTTAGCATATAGCGTCCAACCGCCGAGAAAAACCTAATCGATCCACTTATTCCTACTCATTTTTGTTTTAATCTTCCGCTGGCATCAAAGGCTCTTCATCTTTCGGGCCAGGCACTTTGCGCTATCGATTCAACTCCTTGACTCATCTTTATGCAATGTCCGATATTCCTTTCCATTACGTAATGCAGATAGCCCGACAACGGCGAAAGCGACGGGTGGGGGATCCCTAATTTATACCCCAGCTTCCTTTGTCTTCCGCCCCCCACTTCCCGAGACAAGCTCAGTCTCTCTCACGCAGCTAGACCCGCATGCCACGCTGTACACGCAACTCGAAATGCCTCATGCTCTTCTCCACTTCCTTTCTTCCCTATTTCGCTTATTAACATGCCGCTCCACGCTTCCCCAAAGTCGTTGGCGTCCCAGGCGCCGCCACCAACCGGGACCGAAAAGCAGGCACAGATTGGACGGCCCCGGTCATGTCCGGGGTGCAGTGAGAGGAGACTTGTACGGCCCAGTCGCGTCCGTGTGCATGATCTCTTTCTAACGCGATTTCCCCACACACTCATCCCTCCCTCCCCACCCCGGCTTCTCCCTCGTTCATTTCCTCTCCCCAGTTCCCTTTTGTTTTCCCTGGAGCTGCAGAACCCATCCGCAGCGAACTCATTCCAGTGCCTCTGACTACAGCCGAGTCGTCCTTCCATACCAAGAGAGCCTGCCCCGGCGCCTTCGCTCCCCGTATCCCCAACAGGAGTCCTGGAAAGCTTTGTCATCCCTACGGGGGACACGTCGAGTCAAACGCTTCCCGCGCTTCGGCCTTCAAAAGCCGCACGCCACAGGGGCTTTTCCCAACGAGCCACATTTGTCGTGTGCTTGTCAAAAAGGGAGAAGAGCCGAAATAATAAATGCAATCGAAGAAAAAAAACGAATACGACTCCGCGCACAGCATCTTCGTCTTCTCCGTTAAGCTTTGGCGAACGTAAATCGAACTTCTTCGCCCCCTATACGCACGCCATGCTTTCTTTTCCGCGAAGCCGCCGCCGCTGTTCGATGCTACACCCGTATCTCCTTTCCGCGCGCCCCGCCACTCGGCGGCCTCCCTGTTCTCCCGAATATGTCTCCCGATATCCAGTTCCAAGCCGTCGCTGGTGTCCACTGTCATTTTCAAAAGGGGAAGACATTTCCTTCCTGGGCTTTCACCGACCGATACCGCGAATTTCCTCCCTCTCAATCTCTTTTTCTTTTCATCTCTTCCCGCGTGTTCTCTCCATCTCCACCCGAGTTCTCGCCGCCTTCCCTTCTTTCCTTCCCCCAAAGATGTTCACGTGCTTGTTTCCCTCTCACTCCAAGGAGGGGACGTTGTTGCTCACGATATCTAGACGAGATCGAGCGCTGTCAAATCTCTATACACTTCGTTTCGAATGAAACCGATTGAAGAAGAAAATGCGATAGGAACGCATGAACGGATGAGCTGGCCGGCCGTTGCGGGTCTGACGCTGTACACAGAGAGCACGCCGACTGTTCGCCGCTGCTTTTCGCTTGCGGTTTTGTTTCTTTATTTTATTCGGTGGTCCACGATAGACAACGGCGGATACACAGGAGCAGGCTTTATTCGAAGAAAATGACCCAAGTCGTCAGGATACCCGCCGTCTGCAGTAGGCCTGGGGGAGGACAGAGTCGGCGTGTTCAACGTTTGTTTTCATGTCGTTTCAGGAAAGGGGCGGGTGTAATGGTACGTTCACCCACCGCGCCCGAGAAATTCGGGTGTTGAAACGGATTGGGTCGGATCATTTCTCGTGTTTCATTTTTGGTGTTTCTCATATATTTAGACGTAATACGGAAGAGCGCGTTCGGTCAGCGACCGGCGGCGCGCACTCGGTGACACTTGATGATGTCGTTCGCGGTCATGTTTTCCACCAGCTAACGCAGACCATAGAGGAAGTCACGCGGGAGTCCAACGTTTTGCCCCTGGGAATTCAGCATGACGGCAAGGCTTGTATTTCACCTGAGAGAGGAAGCGTACGATTGCTGTAATGTCTTTTTAATGTACTATTCTTCCCTATTCCTCTCGAAGTTTCTCCTTTTATTCCTCCTTTCTTTTTTCCCTCCGCAGGGCAGTGAAACGGAATATATACCGGAATATATATGAGTGTATAGACAGTCTAAAGTAAAATTCTGTAGTCTAGACTATAGGCAATACAAATCTTATAGACAGACTATAGGCAATCTATAGATTTATGGCCATACACTTTTAGTAGACCTTTTCTATGACAGCCTATAGAGTATGGATACAGAAAAAGAAATATCTATAGGAAGGCAACAGAGCCTGTGAGAAGTCTATAGACAATCTATAGACTATTTTTATAAGGAGCGACTATGAAGGTCACGTTTACTCACAGTGCAACAAGAAAGCGTGCTGTCACATCGCTGCGTGCGGCAGCTCTCCTCGCAACTCAAGGCGCCTATGAATAAGTCTCTGAAGAATTAAGTAAGCACAGATCTAAGCCTTTGCGGATCTAAGCTGAACGCACTGAAGAGGCGACATTACCTGCACGCGAAAGAGGACGACAAAATGAGCTCCGAAAGCTGCACAAGAAACTTGCAGAGATCGAAGGGCACCTGTAAAGAACGGCTGCTCGAAGCCCGAGAACCTCACGCGCCCGCACAGGTCTGCAAACAGCAAATACACATACGCAGACATTCCCGAATGCGCCTGACGCGCACACACATACAGAAAGCAAACACACACCTCGTTGGTTATAGGTAATAACAAAACTCTGTTTACGTCTACATGCCTGAAGCAAGTCCCCGTTGTCCACTCCTATGAGCGTCAGGCTACGAACACCACCGCTTCGGTTTTATGTCATCCTCGGTAAACCCCCCCCTCGACCTCCCCCCTTTTCGGGCTAAGCCGGAAAGGCAGGCAGCTTGCAGAAAATGACCGTGTGCACTGCGCGTAAAAGCACGGTCGGCTTGCACAGTGTGAGGTGCCAAGACGGGCATATCCGCTGTCGAAGCGGCACCGGGACACGCAGGTCCAAACGAGGTGAGGGGAAAAAGGTGAGGAAACACACGCCCTGCCCTTTCCCTCCGAGCAGCGCGCGTAAGAAGGCGCCTAATGAGGCACGCTTCAGGGCGCGCACAACAGGTGTCGTCCATTTGCATGACAAAAGGCCGGCTCGCCTCTCGTTCCTGCCCCGTGCGACCCCAGCGAGGAGCGACCCGCGCAGCGTCGTCCCGGCCAGTCCGTATCTCCTCATCTGTCGCTCCTCTCCCTCTCATTCACCTCTCGCCTTCTTCCCGAGCTTATTCCTTCACGCGTTCCACCTTCCAGCGGTCCTTTCGTTTCAAGGGCCGCCGCCTATCTACCTAAGCCCACTTCTCTCTACGATTGCTTTGGGAAATGTTTTCTTTCTTTCTCTCTCTCTTCCTGGCTTTGGCGCCAACAATGATGCATTGGAAAACCTGCAGCCCCGGCTGGCCAGGATCTTCTTCGTGCCCTCACCATGCGGTCACACGTGGGGGGCCGACCCGAGGGTCGGCGGTGTTACGGAAGCGGACGCTTCGGATTACTCAATTTGGGACCCCCCCTTCTAGACACAAGCAGGCCGGTTCTTGTAACTCCAAATAAGAGGGACGCGCTTAATTCAAAACGTGTCTAGGCAGAACTCCTCGCAGAAGCTGTCATAGCTTTAGCCACCACTGCCAACCACATCATCAGCGACTCTAAAACCGCAATTCTAAATTTTGCCAAATAAAGGGCCCACTCTGCAGCCATCAAAATATCGCAAAAAATCTCCAATACCCGCCAGATCACATTGATCTGGGTCCCTGCCTATTCGGGCCATTCTTGAAACGAGGCGGCGCACCAATTTGCCCGAGGATTCGTAGTTAACCGGGAGGTGCGCTACCCCGAGCTCAGGTCGGGCAAGAAAATTACTACTCACTTCAAGAAAGACACATCTTCCCAGAACCACATAGATCTCTAAGTTAAACACAGGTCAGCTGGCGGCAGCTCCAAACGGACACTTTCTTTATTCCGTACATGTACTCTATATGGTTCCCAGAGCAGTTTAGCCCCGTCTGGTCTCTCTGTGAACACCATAAGGCAGACACACCACACATCCTATACACATGTAATCAAGACAAGCCGTTGAACAGTCTGCAGCTCTCTACCCAATCGCAGTGGGAGGCCGCGCTGCTCAGCTTGGACCCGGAGGTTCAAGTCCGAGTCACGGGGCGGGCCGAAGAGGTCGCCGAACGACATCGTCGGTCGGCCACCTGGCATCTGGCCTAGAAGAGGAGCCCACCGCGGGGAGGGGAACGTCACTTCAACCCGCGCCTAAGACCTCTTCTTTAATAGTTTCTTCCTCCTCCTCTTCCTCGCACTAAATGTGCCTTAATACCTCGCACGTACGCAGCGGGTTGCTAAAGGTTGGTAACACACACACACACACACACACACACACACACACACACACACACACACACACACACACACACACACACACACACACACACACACACACACACACACACACACACACACACACACACACACACACACACGCGCGCGCGCGCGCGCGCGCGCGCGAAAACAACGGGTGGGAATACAGAGAGAACGAGAAACGAAAAAAAAAAACAAGGTAGAGAGAGGAGAAAAAAAGACGCGAACGTAAATGAAGCAAGAAGAAAAGAAAGCCAGGACAGTTGTGAAGCAGGTTGTAAGTGGGAACCTTCGTGCTCCCAGAATCTCCAAAATGATACCGAACAACTCTGGAACAAGGCGAGTATTTTAGGAACGGTTCAGTGAAAGGCGCCGCTGCTGCATGTTCTTCATAATACAGTTGAACTTCGTTGTAATGAATTCCAAGGGGCCGGGCGATTACTTCGCTATAGCCGTAGCTTCGTTATAGCCCGTGCTTACCATGCTTCTAAGGGGAATCGTCATTCCTTCGTTATATCCATTGTTTCGTTATAAACGAAACGTCTCGTTATACGAGGTTCGACTGCAGACTGTTTCTTTTTCCTTTAGGTGGGGGAACTCGAAGCCGACGGTTGGGGCTACGTCGAAGGAAAAGAGGCTCCTGGTAAAAGGCGACATGCCAAGCTTCCCCCTGAATGCGCAATCTGTCCATTTCATCGTTAAGTGAAAATGTTACAACCGAGAAAGCAAAACTGAGCGCGCCGTCGCATATGCGCGTTCATGTAGTGTACTACATAGCATACGCGACCTACATAGCGCACGGGCGCGGGATGTTTCTTCTTCAAAGGGAGGGCGCACATCCTCGCCGCATACGCACGATCCGGAGCGTTAATTGGCCTCCCGCCTTGCGCAGCCGGTTTCACCGCGCGCTCAGTCGAGCAGAACAACAACAGCGCAGCGCTCGGGAATTCCTTCCTTCCTTCCTTCCTTCCATCCTGCACGCCGACTTTCACGTAGGGCATAGTTGCATCACGCGAACAAACGCTCCGTTCGGCCGCACTGTACGGCGTCGGAGGTGGCTCGGGCTCCGAGGCAATGGACCGTGCCAGAATTAAGACGCGATATCGGAGGCGGCGAACGAGGCTTCTTATCGCGCCGTGTGATTGGCTCAACTCGTGTTGCGAAGCAGCAGCAGCTGTGCAGGCTATAGATTGCCGTGGATCTTTGGTTCGATGGCTTTTGCGTCATTTTTCACTGCTTATCACCGCTGGCACTGTTTATCACCTCTGTGTCATTTGCTCTTCGTTACCCTAGGCGACTTACGTCGGCTGCTCCCGCTGTATACCTTTTCACTGTCTACAGCTTGATTGAGCGCGCGTGCGTGTAGGACTGTGCTGCGCATGCGTAGTAGACGCCTGCTTGAAAACCGCTAATCACAACGGCTGCTGGCACAGCCCCAGTAGAAATATGGCTGCGCCCAAAAAGGGAAATGTGAAAAGGTCCGTAGATGCGGCTATTGTAACGCGCCTAGACGCCGCCTGAATACAGATGCAAAGCAGGGATGGAAAAATGGCGTCGTATTATAAACTACTGTTCTCAAGATTCATTCTTTTGCTTCCTTCATATTTGTCAAGACAGTCTCAGACAGTGGAGCTGGCGAATGACACTGCCTAGCTAGCTCTCAATCATGACGTCACAAGTAGCGACTACCACTGATACAGAAATGCTAAGAATGTAGCTGTAAAATAATCATTGTAGAACACGTCTCCAGTGAGTTCTCATTATTCGAGCTCAGGCACGGCACCGGCATCTGGTGACAAAAACGTGTTTCCAATCTTCAGCTAGAGGATTTTGGGAAGCAGACATCAGTCCAGCAAACATGCCTTAAAGGGGCTCTGAAACGCCTTCCGAGGAGAGCACATTAACTCACTTAATCACTGCACTGTGTTGCCATCAAAACCAGAGCCAAATAATACTCTTCTACACGCAGCAGATGACCCACAATCACGCGTCAAAGTTGACGAGCCCTTCCCGGCGACTTTTTCATGCTCGCGCCCTCCTCCGTCTCCCGCATCTGTGTAGACAAGGTTAGAGGTGGCCATTGGCTAGATTCTTGTAGACGTCAGGCACCTACCGTGGCCGCGGCCAATAAGCCGCTTAGCTCCGGCGGGTCGGGAAGCTCCGCTCCCGTTGGCGAAGGAGCGCCTACCTTCCAGCGTGCAAAAAGTGACGAGAGGAGAGGGAAAGGCGCGAAGACGCTGAAATTCAAATTTTAACTAGAGATAACTCAGCTTCTACAAAGCTCATTAAAAAAAATTCTTGCTGGACACTATTCCTGAAGCGGCGTGCTTGAATATCCCAGGCATGCCGCAACTTTATTAGAGCCCCCTTCACAGCCCCTTTAACAACGGCAGAGGATATCCTGGCTGTACACGTCAACGGCAGGTCTAACATTAGACCTACTGTTGACGCGTGCAGCCAGGTCGTCGCACGCATGTCGTTTATCACGCGCCGCTGATGCGGCTGCTTTTGAGCGCGTGCGAGAGTCGCTGTGACAACCACGCAGCCCCGTTTCAGTAATTCTTCCGCCACTGCGAGCCTCAGAGACCCGTTGTGACTCTGGCACGCAAAATTCCAGAGCATAAACAGAGGTAGGCAGAAAGGTCGTTGTAACTCACTAATGGAATAGGCAACCTATACTACAGTTACGGGGCAAACAAAGAAATGCAGTTAACTCTTCGCCCTTACGTCTGCAGACCAATGGGCTTAACCGAACTATATACGTGATTTCATGGCTTATACTGACTCCCTGTTAACGAATATAGAGCCGAGGTGTTACCGCGGTTCTTCATTTTCAGTTTCACTTCATCGCTAAATCCGCAGCTTCGAATGGTTGATTGCGGCGATAGCGAAGGTGGTCGTTTTGTCTCAACCAGTGCCAACAGACAAAAGAAAAAAAAATCGAAGAGAAATAGAATCATAATTCAATCCTTTCATCACCACTGTCCACGGTTGTCCCGCATGCGCGATGCACGATACCTTCACTGCCCAAACAAACGTCGAGCATTGTGATAAATGAATGAATTAATTTTTATGGCGCAAGGGCATCTATGGCCAAAGAGCGCCATGACACAAGGTATTTTTCAAATTCTCAAGGTGGGGTCAAAGACCCATTTCCCAAGCATTTCACCCTAAATAAGCCGAGCACCAGACCAAGGAAAGCTTGTACCCATTGTATGACCGGTGGGTACCCGGCGGGCACTGGGGATCGAGCCCCGCACCTCCCGCATGCGAGGCGGGTGCTCAGACTACTAGGCCACCGCTTCGGTCGACTGAATGAATGAATTGAATGACACATGTAGCCGTTGCTGAGTGCATGATTGGGCTATTACGAGATATATGGCCCATTCTTTTGTCCTCTAGTGAATGTATAACGTGGCTGATGATCATTACATGATGATGGTAGTTGCGGATTAACTAAGTCAACTTTGAGCAAGGCAGCACTTTATGAGCAGTTTTTAAGACCCGGCGTCCGGCACCGTCGTAGAGCACAGGTCACCCTTGACAGAGAACTGACCCTTCAGGTAGGCGTTTTGTAGGAAAATAAAGGTCAAGGCTGTAATTAGTGATGCGAGGAAAAAGAAAACAACAAGAAAGCAACAAAACTGATGTTCTCAGCCCTATAAGGTCAGGAACCGCAAACCTTCACGGATGACGCAGAGCCAGCAAGGTGAGTGCCCTCCGCCGAACGGTTCCACATAACACAGCGGCATCTCCGATGCGCGGGTCAAATAACCTAACCACACCAGGCTGCGATCCCGATGCCCGATAGTAAACAAACGTGTATAGTCAAAGGAAGGCAAAACCCCTTCCGACGGGAATACGTAGTATGCGCACGTCAAGCCGGCCTGCGAGCAATCCTCGCTCGTCATGGTTACGGCATGCCGGTTATATCCCACTACGCCATTGCCCGAAAGGGGGAGGAGGAAAAGAATGATTCGGAGGAAAGCAACGCCCTCTGTGGACCGCCGTCGTCCGGCGTCGATTACGCATTCGCGCCGCCGGGCCCCGGCAGACGCGGAAGAAATGGAGGCGAATCTGTGAGCGTGGGGTCGTCCTGTGGGAGTCGTTAAAAATCATCGCCGCTGAAAGGATGGAAGCGAAGGGCAATTGAGAAAGCCTGTGATACGCGTGAGCCGTGGACAGCGTGTTTGGCCAGTCATGAAAAAAAAAACGAAGAGAATAAAAGATAGTAGCTCTAACGTCAAGCGACAGACTGACTTCCGCTTGGAGGTTCGAACTGCAGACGCCCGCTGCTGATATGCTCAGTGAGTGGACTCTTGCCTTCTAGTGCACACTGAATATGCTTGCAGGTCACGTGATCCAGTGCTTCTCCGTAGTCCGCAGAGTCAACTTTATGGTGAAGGAATGGCGCCGACATGACGGCTGAGTAATAGTTTATAGACATCAACGAATGGATATCACACGCGCTCGACCTGTATATATATTACACTGTAAATAGAATACTTGCATATAGTACCCCTTCCCCAATCCTTTCTGGCTATCCCCTCACCTCTTTCATTTCATTTCTCCAGTCTGCCTGCTATCCCTTGATTTCCGCTGCCCCAGCTCAGGTTCTTCTGTAGCGATGGCAGATGCGGAGGCTAGCAAGAAATCTTTTCCATCCTTTTTATTATTATTTTTACAAATAAACCACTACTACTACTACTACTACTACTACTACTACTACTACTACTACTACTACTACAATACTACTAGTAGTAGTAGTAGTAGAAGATCACCGAACTCTCTTCAAGAAGAGGTGATTCTTCTGTTCTGACTAAAAGCTGGACAAGAAATTTGGTTTTCACTCTTGCCATTACGTAAATCGATTTACAGCGTAAAGAGTCTATTAATCGAGGTACGTACCGTTTCTTGAATCTCAGATATACCGGGTGTTTCAGCGAACACTTTCAAAAATTTCAAAAATAGGATTTTTGGGGTAAAGATATGGCTTTTGCGGCATAGTATTACCTGTGTTGGCGGACACCAGAAAACCGGTGAAGCGTTTTAAGTAGTAAGCTGGTTAACTAATTTTTAATAATAAACTTTTAACTAGTAGAGTTAGGCGCCTAATTGCAATTAGAGATTTGCATCCGGTCGTTAGTAACCGTCATATCAGTTTTTAGAATTTCAAAAACGCGATTACCCTTGGCGCTGTGGCTCGACAAAATTCGCCTTTTTCGACTAGTTACGAAAAAGCCAAATTTTGTCGAGCCACAGCGCCAAGGGTAATCGCGTTTTGAAATTTTCGACTAGTTGCGGCCCCTCACCGCTTTCATTTCTTTTCTCCATTCTGCCTGCTATCCTTTATTTCCGCGGTCCCAGCTCAGGTGCTTCAGTATCGATGGCAGATGCCAGGGCTAGCAAAAATCTTTTCCTTCCTTTTTATTATTATTTTACTAAACCACTACAACTACAACTAGTTACTCGCTCTAGAGGGGTTGCGTTGCCTGCGTGCTTCCGAAAGCGCATGCATTTTCGCATGATGCAGACATATTTTGTCGATGTTGTCAAAGACTGTTGGCAAATAAGTCGAAAAAAGGCTGGTCCTACAACGGACCAGTGTGAAACTATCCTTTCCAATACTGGGCCAAATTACCTGCGCTGCTTGGGTAAAAACTCATCTCCACAGTGTAAACATCGCATTTTTTTATTGCCGCGCGAAACAAGATATTGCCGAAGTACGCCAACTAACGATTCCTGCATGGTGGTCTTCTATTGGGTCTGGATGCGAGCCATGGAGTAGCGCAAAGGCAATTCGTCCTCCTCACTTCATTGTTCCTCGCCCTACTTTGAAGCTCCAATAACTTTGTAGAAAGTACCCGGGGCCGTATGCCGTGACGACTCTGTTCTCGATTAATTCCTTTGCGTCAGTTACAGTACTCGGCAGCCCAACTTCCAATGCCGGAGTCTGCGACGTACACGTAAATTACTTTATTAGCCGTGACGTCACGTGCGCTAAGCTATCAATGGTGGGAGAGTTGTAAAGTTAACGAACCTCAAAAAGAAAAGAGCGCCACAATATGCTGTAAGCTCTCTTGCTTTACCAGAAAATAACGTTGCATCAATTTCTTCCGTGCGTCAATTTGGCGAAAGACAATTGGTGAATCTATTCGTGGTTTGTTAAAGCTAAATACTCCACTTCGGAAAAACAGCCGAGGAGCGAAAGAGTTCGTGCAGCCGGTATGAAAAGCCTTTCTTTCCTTGCCTCTTCGAAACCTATAAGAAATGAAAAAACAGAGGTAGAGGGGAGGGGGGGGAGATTGATGTAGATACTAGAACTAATAAAGCTGCATATATATAGGACCTAAACAACGGCCTCTTCAAGGAGCGTTACTAATGGCTTCTGCCGACTTGGTAAGCTGTTCTTGCGGCTTCACGACGGCGGCTATCTGCGCACCCGATGGGTGTAGGCGCCGGCTACAAACATTTCCAAGGATTTCCTTAACGCCGCTGAGGAAACGACCACGCGCGGCAGAGATGGAAACAATTGTTTCCGGAAATGGCGCAGGCGGGCGCTTCATTCGATGTTCGGAGGAGAATTCGCTGATTGCGCTTCGACACGTTACGGCGCCGACTAAAACACTTAGCGCGGAGTTAGTGCTCGATTATTGGATGCATAAGCTGCACTTCAGTTCGCGTTGAAAAGTATCTGTACGAAAATTGCGCTCCTTCGAAGTTATACACAAGAGCGAAGCGTGCTATTTGACGCTTTATCAATCTTAGTTGCCCCCAACTAGTTATATCGCTCAACCCCGTTAGTTCGCTTTACAACCATCGGTCATGCCCGGTGTACAGCAAGAAGCACCGCAGCTACTCATATGAGCGAAAGAACGCTTCAACTTCCGTGACCTCTAGTGGTCCGTCAAAACGTACAAATGACGAGTCCAAACACGGAAGCGAACATCGTTACGTGTTTTGTGCATAAGTGGGACATAAATAAAAAACGCAAAGAGATAAAAAAAAATATCACCAAGCCACGAGCCGAAGTAAGTGGCGAGTTCAAATGCGGAAACGGAAGACGGCAAATAAGCGGTTCGCAAATACGCATTTGGCTGAAAACAAAACAAAAGCAGCTAAAAAGAAAAATCATCAAGACTAGAAAGACAGCGTCCTTGTGTAGCGCTCTGTGTGCACCCAATCGGCGCTTTCAGCGCACGAAACTTAACCAAGACAAATACCACTGACGTAACCACGGCGTGCTAACTGTAACTGTTTATATGCACACGCAGTCGGCGCGCAGCAGGCCGCACATTTCCGATTGAACAGCGCCTACATCTAGCCATCTGTCTGGCGAGATGAAATGCGTCCTCCCGCACGTGCACGTCCCAGCGGCCCTCTTATCTCGGATCGAAACGTCGGCTGTGGCTAACTATCAACTTCGGCAGCCACCGGTGTCATTTCCGGGCATCCCAGCCCGCACCAGGTACGACCAGCAGCAAGCCATCCAAGTGCCCCGGCAATCTCGCAGGCCGCGGCCGCCAGCAGCAGATCTATGGGAGAGCCTGACGTGGAAGGGAGCAGGTTTCACGGGCAGCTAGCTCCGGCCATGCCTCTCGAAAACGAACGTGCATGTGTTTCGAGTATGTGGGTGTAGTTGTGTGCAGTAGGCTGGAAAGGTGAATGAAGAAGCCCGTTGGCACGAACACTGCAATGTCTGGGGGGTTAATTCCAAGGCTGAGGGCCGCACGAGTTTTCTGCCTACCGGTACTGTGTTTTGTGCAAGCTCGCATGTTGCTGTTCTTGCCGCTGTCACTGTTGTTCATGTCGTAGTCACCGCTAATTGTTATTTTTGTTGTTGCTGTTGTATCTTTAAATGGTACCAACTCACGATGGGGGTTTGGCCAAGGTTTGATGCTTAGCCGCAATGAGGAAGACGGAATATATTTGATTACAGAAGTGTGAAGCGGCCCATAAAAGGACTGACAAAGAAGAATTGCGGAAGGAAGTTCATAGTTTCGAAAGGAGGTAAATGAATGTCAAGTTAATTCTAAAAGAAGCCTGACAGAATTTACTTTTTTTCTTTTCTGTTACCTGCCGCGAAGTTTCAGTGCTCAATGCATTCGGCCGGCCGTCTAACCTAACCTAACCTAACCTAACCTAACCTAACCTAACCTAACCTAACCTAACCTAACCTAACCGTGAATCGAAAAGCAAAAACGCTATTGTATTGAGTTTCAGCGCACGTAAAACACTAGCTCGTCAAGATTAATACGGAGTCTTCCAATTACTGCCGGCCTCATGGTCGAGACTGTTGAGTTAGCACGCAAAACCACCGTCCTTTCTCTCATTGTCTCTCTCTGTTGCGCTTTGTTCACAAGTTCCGCTCAATACTAATAAGCATCTGCCACGAGGCTTAGAATTCGCCGATATGGTTCTTAATTATCCATTACTTGTTATACGTTCACACAAAAATGGGCCCGGAATTGTTGAAAGCGGAATGACGTCGTAGCAAAGGGAATCCCTGGCAAATAACAGCCAAATAATCAGCGCGACTGCCAAATGTAGTCCCAAAACAAACAAAGAGCACTAGAATCCAACACAACTAATCCGACTCACCCTGTTAAGGGCTTTATGTCGGCCGTCTTTCATGTGTAGAAATAGCAGCCGTTCTTAATCAGAAGCATATTTTCTCGCACTTACTGTACGAATGCGTAATGTAACATGCTTATCGCAGCTCCATGAAACCCCATAAAACAACCATACGTGCAGTAATGAAGATCAACATAGTGAAATTTCGAGGCCGGCCTAGAATCAGTTGCTGGGACAAGGCAGCGGTATATCTAGATACTTTAGGGGTGACAGATCACTGTGGTAATGGTCAAGAAGCCTTTGCCTTGCAGTGGACTGATTATGGCGATATCATCAAGATAACTCTGGCCGGCATTCATAACTTCGTAAGTGCCGGTGTCGTAGAGCATGTAAAACCCTTTCTCGTAAGCATGACCAAGGTCCATATATGTCGGCCGCCACGCCACGCACAGTGCCCCCGTTTAGGATGCTAGCTGCCTTCAAACGCCACAAAGCCTTCATTTGGGATCATCGAACCCTTCAGAATTTGTCGCACGGTCAAGAATCACACCAGCCTCAATTCTACTCGACTGCTTTACAGAGAGCTATATTTAACGTGTGAATTTGGCGCGCTGAGAGTAAATTCGGCGAGTGAACTGGGCGAGTGAAATCAACGAGTGATTGAACGAGCAAAAAGACAACTCGTCACTACCTGTCTGAATCTCGTCTTTCGGTGTATACGCTTTGCAGGCCATTCCAGTACTACCTCCACTTCCAACGGTTTGCCCCCGACCGAGGCTAGCGCGCACGCCATGCCCGCTTCTTCCTTCACACGCTCTCTCGGTATCGGTGCACCGAATTACAGACAACGGCCAAAGCAAGCGAAGCAGTTGACCGCCGATCAGAAAGAAGGCAGGAACGGAGAAGAGACCAAAAGCACAGCAGCAAGACCCCTTCCTTCCGCCTCTGCCGCATCGAGGATCGCGTTGTTTGGCTGCGAGACAGCGAGAAATCCGTGCCTTCGGCAAGCGACCGACGCCGCCAGCGCTCACGGCAGGCAGGCAGGGCGGTACGCGGAAAAGAAAGGCTTCGGGGCTGACATTACAGGGTCATCCCAGCCGCCGATCGGCATGCTGCCAGTCCGGGGACTGCCAGCCCCCCCTCTCCTTCCCGTCCATCGCTGCTTCGGACGCGCTGGGGAGCACCTAAATGCGCTTCACGCCTAAATGGAAACCATTACGGCGGACGCCGCTGCCGCCGCGCCCGCCTGGGAAGACACCACCGCCAAGACGACGGCGGAGGATGCGACGCGGCGTGGCACCGTCGTCCTCTCTCGGTGCCAGCCGCCGTTTCTCCCTCGCCACGCGCGCGATGCGCCGCCCTGGCTGTCGAACGCAAGGACGCGCCGTATCTGAGTATCTAGCAGTGAGGCACACCTGTGTCTATAGACGGCCTGCGTCCGTACCGCTACACGGTGCTGGACTGCGCGCGCTGCACGAGCAGTGTGCGGGATTCCACGCACCAACGGCGAAAGCGTGTGAGGTATTTACGGATTTGTTCAATTGCGTTTTGTCTGAAAGGCAACAGAAGTATGAATTTTCCGAGTGAGAAAAGAAAGTGAGACGGGAATAGTAATAATAATAATAATTGGTTTTTGGGGGAAAGGAAATGGCACAGTATCTGTCTCATATATCGTGGACACCTGAACCGCGCCGTAAGGGAAGGGATAAAGGAGGGTAAATAGATAGACTGGACAACTTCACTTCCTTGCTCAGAGTATCGTTTACCACGTGTATATATATTTTAAACACTATTAATATCACTTTGATTAAGCCCACAAATTATAGACAAACGTTCCCCTATGCTACTTGATTTCGATTCCTGTTGGCTCCCCCCCCCCCCCCCCCCTCCCAAACACATCTATGTACTGCGTATATATAGTGCATTTGGTGATGTATCGGCAGTATAACGTTAGATGCTTGCACATTTTCGTATTTACTGCTGCATACTTGCTTGGTTTTTCCAAGTACCGCAGAATGTTGCTAAACAAATAAACACATGCGTTACCTAACTTCGTCACAACAGCGGCAATGTTTTTATTTCTCACAGGCTGCATCTGCAGAGCATGCATGCCTGTCTCAATAAAGTGTGCCACCCCCTCTTTTGTGCAAGGCTTGAACAGACGGCTGTGAAAAGCGATGAGATTGAGTGGAAACTTCAAACAAACGTCAGATTTGAACTCTGGGGATGTGCGACGGAACACCGCAAACAACAAAACGGAAGATGAAGAGGAACTACCCAGCAGTACGCAAATTCTACTGCTAGTTCTACAACGCGGAAGACAAATGAGAACAACTTTATAATTCATCAGCTTTAATCTTAGCTCAATAGAAGTTTCTTCAATGCGAAACACTGAGTGGTTATGGTGCTCGGCTGCTGGCCCGAAAGACGCGGGTTCGATCCCGGCCGCGGCGGTAGAATTTCGATGGAGGCGAAATTCTAGAGGCCCGTGTGCTGTGCGATTTCAGTGCACGTTAAAGAATCCCAGGCGGTCGAAATTTCCGGAGCCCTTCACTACGGCGTCTGTCATAGCCTGAGTCGCTTTGGGACGTTAAACCCCCATAAACCATCGATGCGAAACTCGGTTTCCGCTCTTGCGTCTACACAATTCTGGCGCATGTCTCCTAATCTCCATCTCTGAACGCGTTTCGCTGTGGGCAATGACTGGTCATAAGACATGCCGCAAGTTATTATTCTGAATAAGAACTCTGCCACGTCTAGATCGAGTCGAGCGCCTACTTACTTTTTTTTTATAGCAATAATGTTTCTCTAAATTTTTGCGGCGCAAAGTGCCCCCAGTAGCTTATTCCTTACTACCCAAGTTTCACGGCTGATCTGTACGTGCGCTCTAGCGTGCGCGCTTGGTTCGTGCAATGGACGTTTTACCTCCTTTTCTGAGAAATAAGCAAAAAAGAAAAGCATCCGACGTTTCCACCCTGTAGTTGCTACTTCCCCGCTGCGTTCGTGTTGTTTGTGAAAGAGAGATCTAAAACAGTTTAACGGAATACCATGTCCGGTGTATGCATCCCTGGCAGCCTTGGCGACGGCCTTAACTGGTGCTTCCAGTGTTCCAGAACTAAAAACAACCAAGATAAAAAGTGAAAAGTTAATAAAAAGTTAACAAATAGGTTGACCCTATCTGTTAGCGTGATAAGGGAATAGCGGGGGAAGAGTGCGCATGTGCTGAATGCTAAACCAAGGGCGTTATGGCGCCCCGCTATTCTTCTGTCCTCCTCCTAACCGACAGGGTCAACCTATTCTACACCTCCCTGTTGTCTCTTTCTATCCAGCACATCCAAGCGGCTTTCTACTTTCACGGTTGTCGTCGTTGTTATGATGTGCCGATATCCGTAAGGCATACTTTGCCTCCACCAGCGCCTCCCAGTGTTTTAGTGTGGTATTGTTTAAATCTTCTCTGCATTACACATGCATTGCACTTCCTCTTTTTTCGATTTATTCAAGATATCTCTGTTCCTGTTTCTTGCATAAGCAGCTGTGCTCTTGCTGTTTAGAGGGGAGGGGTAGAAAATTTTTAGACACTAACAAATTTAATTTTTTTTATGGTCGTAAACAGGCACATTCTAGCAAGTTTCAATCACAGGTACTGAGTGCAACATAATATTGGCCTACCTAGGAGTCACTTCACCAGCGCCTTCGCAGGCTGTTGGAGTTTTAATCTAGATGGAAGAGGGCGCGATACGTGCGATATGGCGGCATTAACGGCTGTGTGAACATATTACGCGATAGCCGTCTAAAAACCGTCGGCGTAGTAGTAATCGGCACCGCGTGTCGGAAATAATCGGGGGCTGCGTAAAAAAATCGTATGGAAATTTTTGGTTCTACTGATTGATTGGTGTGTGATACGCGATGACGGGTGAATGAAGCCACTGTAAATAATTGATTAATTAAATAAATGAATGAAAAAATAAAAAATCGAAAAAGGGGGCGCAAAGGTGTCACAATGCTCAGAATGAAAAGCCAATGCTTGATGAGGCTAATTAAAATCTAGAGTGTGCAATTGATCAATTAATTAATAAAAACAATTGAAAAAATAAAAAATGCGTTCAAAGGTGTCAAACCGCTCATAATGGAAACCTAACCCACTAAGCTATCGTGTCACACCCTTTATGGGTAGCTTAAGTGTCCTCTCCAATTCCTTCAATCAGCGCCCGGACAAAATATGATTGCTCATGTAAAGGCGTCAGCGAAAGGAACACATTCAGGAACTTCTCTGCGCTCATCTCATGGCAGTTAAGTGAAGTGCGGCTTAAGGAAAGGCCGACTGTATGCACAAGCTAACACAATCTGCAGAGGAATAAGAGAAGCTCTAAACGAACGCATGTTCCACGTTTGAGCAACCGTGGACGAATCCAATCTGCATGCTTGATGCTGCCGGTGTCGCCACTTTTCTGGCCTTGGCTGAACGACGTATGCGTTTAAGTCGAGGAAACAGTTCTTGGAAAAAGTAAAAGGAGCTCCGTTGGGGAAGGGGAGGAGGAGGAAAACAATGTTGCTGGAGGACATATATAGTGATAACCAGCGCAAATTGCTCAGTAGAGGCCGGTGGTAATCCGCACGGTGCGAATCGAGCTAAATATTCCAGGAGGAAAGGAAAGGTAGCGGCAGAGCTACGTGGGTACATCACGTGTTCTGGCACAGGAAGTCCGCATACGGCCCGATCTCTACAGTTGGGAGAGTGAGCGGTATCAGAGTTGTTTGAACTTTGAGAACAGTTTGCGTTAGAAAAGGAGGCTTTGTAGTGAACTTGTGAGTATTAATAAGAAGGTAAAGAGCAAAATTTTCCATGCCCATATCACGTCCATTTCACAACATTTTTGGGCTAGTCATGTGAATATCTTAGAACGTCCAGAGGACATTCGCTTCGGAATGCGGGACGTCTAAACATTTTCCAGATGTCCAACAGACGTTTGATCTTGTTTGGGTAATCAGTGACGGTGCTTTTCTCAAAACTATTGTTACTTTTAAAGGATGGGTTCCCCTCATAGGAGTTTGTTTCTGCACGCAAAAGCACTCAACTCATAACCTCCCGCAGGCGATATCCTCTCCGGCAGGATTAAGTGACTGACATCGAAGGCTGCAGTATGCATCTGCAGAGTTAAGTTTGTAAAGATGATGGTTTATGGGTGTTTAGCGTCCCAAAGCGACCCACGCTATGAGAGATGACGTAGTGAAGGGCTCCAGAAATTTCGACCACCTCTTTAACGTGCACCTGACATCGCAAGTAAAAAGGACGCGGTCGGTGAGAAAACAATCGCCGACGCATCGGAGGTCCCTCCGTGACGACGGCGACGCAGTTTGAACTCCGCGCACCGGGTGGAAACCCTCGCCCGCTAGCTACTGTCGCTTACCGCCAGCTGCCTGTGCCCCGCTCCTTTCATTTTTATTTTTTTATTTCTTTTCCCTTCCTTGCCTGCCGAGTCGCTCGGTGGCGCTGACCGAGCGCTAGACACGAAGTATACGTCAGAGCACGCGGACACGCATTCAGCGATGACTCTGTGCCGCCGACGCCGCGACGTCCCGCCGACGTCGCTCGCTGTCGCACACTCGTCGACTTCGTGTGCGGCGCATCACGGGGAGCCGCGTTCCTCTTGCACTGCCGCTAGGCCTGCGGCTCCTTTTCGTTGTTATTTTTGTCTGGCCATGTTACTCTGTTGGATGTTTGTTCTTTAATTCCTTATTTCTTTTCTTCTTCTTCAGCTCTTTCGTTCTTACCGTCTTTCTTGAGCGCTCAGCTACTGCACTTTGTGTCTGAGGTCGCCGGTGATGCCATAGCAGCTAGCAGCGCCTTGTCCGCATTACGCGTGTGTTGCAGAGACGTAGAGCAAGCAGCCCGGCGTCCCACCTTCGCGCTTCACTTCGATCTCAATCGCCCGCGTCAGACTTTTAAAAGGATTAGATGCCAAGTCAGAGTAAATTTTGCCAGCGACCTGTAATCTTCGTAACTGCTCTGATCTTCGGTGGGCCGCCGTCATTCCCATCATTTTTCCTGAAGCCTGTAGCTAAATAGCGTCCTAGTGTTGGCGTGCACCCGTTACAGAAAGGAAAGCTGCACAAAACATGCTACATTGTATGAGTTTTGACCGCGACATTGAAGGTCACCGCTTAACAGCAAACAAAAACGTGCCTATTATTTTTATTTTTTCATAAATTTAGGACCAACCGCTGACGTCAGTCGCATGTCGAATACTCTGAATTCCCTCATAAAACGAATAAAAAAGTCTAGGCACGTTTTGCCAATGCTTTCTCGCTGCCCACTTTCTTGCTCATAAGGTGTGCACAAAAGGTCTAGTGTCGCTGGGTGGCTGCAAAATGAATTTTCGAAATAAAGGAATCTAGCGGGCAGTCAGCACTTTTACCACCTCCTTTTCCGGCCTTATCTTTCTACACACGCATATGCGAAGGCAAAACCGTCGCTGTGCGCAGTTATGAATACAGCAAAGTTTCCCTCTCTCCCGTGTATGACAGAGCATATAGGTCGTGTACGTTTCCATCGCACCGTGCGTTGCAAAAACCCAAAACTGTGCCATGATCGTGTGCCACTTTGTATAGCCTTCCTGCATATCTAACGCTCGCATGGCATTCGTATACTTTTCAATTCAATATGGTTCGGTTTATGGAGGTTTAACGTCCCAAGCGATTCAGGCTATGAGGGACGCCGTAGTGAAGGGCTCCGGAAATTTCGACCACCTGGGGTTCTTTAACGTGAACCTGACATCGCACAGTACACGCGCCTCCATCGAAATGCGACCGCAGCTGCCGGGATCAAACCCGCGTCTTTCGGGTCAGTAGCCGAGCCCCGCAACCACTCAGCCACCACGGCGGCTCAATTCAACAATATATTCCTTTATCTTCATTTCATATCGCTCCATCGAGGCAAGGCAAATAGAGAGATATCTGCGGTTGATGATTTCACTGACAGCCAATCAAGATACCTCAGGCAGGGAGCTCTAAAAAAATGCTAGAGCTTGGCACTTTCCCCCTTCCTGACTATATTCTTTTAAAACGGAAACCAACTTTAAAATGTGGTCTATTTTTTGCCTCTTTTTGCTGACATGTTCAGTCGACCGCAGAAGTTTACGGTACGCGTGTGCTCAAGAAATGGTTACTGTAGCTCTACCTCGCGGCCTACTTGGTAATGCTACCGGTGGGTGGAGCATGCACGCCCGCTCAAACCTGCAGGCATTTCAGGTGATTGGCTCGCGTCACTGCGCTGGAATAAATTAATTTTCCGCACTACCACACCCCGTAAACTTTTGCTGCTGACTGTACACGTACGAAAGAGACCACACGGATGGTGGCTCTAGCTCAGACGCAACAGCTAACGGCTCGAGAACATCACCAGATGCCATATATACTGCGGCAATAAAAATGGGACTCATTACATGCAGCAAAGCATTATAATCAAAAATCATCACAGAGAGGAACGTTGTTTTCAGTTTTCTTTGTGGTCATGTACAAACGGAACACTCATTTCTTCAGTCAGAAGGCTTCCAGACGAACGCAACGAAATAGCCATGGAGTGAACCGTCAGGCAATCTGTATAGTACAGGTACGACATCTAGTCTGTGACAGCGCGAAACTATTTTCCTGCTGTATAGGTTCCCCTCTTGCTGGACGTAAATTGCAGGGGGTCGCCAGAATTTTCTCTGATTTTCATGCTACTACCTCGGCATCCATGTCTGCCGTTGTCTTTCAGTCACTCGAGTGACTGTTTCAATCTAAAACTCTCCGGCCTTCGCTTCCTTTCGCTTCTGGTGCAACTTAAAATGGAGACACATAAAAGCGTTCCTTTTCAATTAAGAGCGCTAAACATCCACTCCGCTTTCCTTGCTGTCAGCTAATATACTGTTTCTTTTGTAACAGTCCGAAGAGAAATGTTTAAAAGGTTTGGCATGCAAAAAGATCAGAGCAGCGTTTAAATTTGCGCGGACTGAGCGGGGGCAGTCCGCCGCTGAAACGGCACGCAGTGATTTGCTAATCCGCAGGAATCGTTCCGTCGAGTGAAGTCGTGGGTTCGATTCCTGGCTGATCATGCACGGAGCTATTCCTTGATGAAAGCAAGGCCCAAAGACTGCGCCATCGCTTGTAGTCCGCAATGTGCGTTGCAAATGTAAACGAGGGGCTATTCTCTCGTTTAACCTCTATTTCGCTGTAGTTGTGTACGTGAGGGAGCCGTGTATGCTTCCAGCACTCGTTCCTTTGACAGAAAAGGGAACACGGTGAGCTATATACAGGTCGATAAACGGTAGAAAACGGGACGATTGTTTATTCCCAACAACCTTTTAGCTTCGAAATAAAAAAAAAGGGGGGTAGGGTTTTGACGTGATTAAACCGAGTAGACGTGGGAAAGAATGCGTTCATTCTTCGCCTCTTCTTTCTGGCGTCCGCATTCTTCTCGCTCTTCATCCCCACACGCTCTCTCCACCAGGTGGCAGCTGACGCGACGCTCCTCCGAACTAACCCGTGCTTACCCGAGTTAGCCAGAGGCTTCATACAAGATTCCTGGCTGCAACCCGTTAAGTAGCATTTTCGCACTAAAAATATGCGCCCTTTTGAATGCTATATGCTTGACAGTAAAGCAGCAAATAAATCTTTATGAATGACTGCATGAATAGAAATTTATTCTTTAAAAAAGAAATCCAGATTTTTTTTTTCTGATAGCGATGCAGAGGTGCGTCTCACACGCACTTAGCGGCCTGCCTTCGCCGTATCAGTGTTCTACAATGAGCTCTACGATAAGTAAGAGTGAATACACACCTGTTGCCCAAATGTCTTTCCTGCATATCACTAAAACGTCTTTGCCACATTTTTCTATCTTCTCGATATTAACTTCAAGTGCCGTTCGCTCAAACCACCATGCACATTGTATCCTACGGGCCTACTGCTGCGAAAACGCGACAGGCAGACGTGACAGTAACTACAGACGCCACTCTTCGCAGATATATATAATATGACGGGGAGTTGTGTATCGTCGATCAGTTCGCGTTCTGTTAACGATAGGTTAGTTGGCGCAATACGGCGATCGTGTACACGACCGGAAGAGCACCGACGTTGGATAACCAAGCGAACACACCAGCGTGCTCGGATTCAAGTCGTCCGACAATGGACCAATATCGTTTTTTACTGACCGCAGAACGCAGAACGAACTATAACTTGAGGAAGCGCACGTGGAAGTCTAGGAAAAGGAAAAAAGAATGAGCAGAAAGAAAGAAATATGGATCGAAGGAAGGAAAGAAAGACTGAAAGAAGAAAACATGAACTTATCGTGACATTTGGCCATACTGTCCACAAAGTAGACGGCGAGAAAACAAATGTAATCGTCGACTAATGCGGTAACGGATCAGGCGAGTGCTCCATCGATTAATTTCGAAGATCTCTGAAGATTTCGAAGATCTTCGAAGATGCATGAGGCTCAAAACGAGAAGGCGCCTTTGTATGTATGGCTGCGACGGGCTCGCCGGCAATCGGCTAACGGAGAGTATACAGCCAGAACGAACATCTACAAACAGCGAAAATCTGATGACTTGTCAGTTTACATTCACTGGCGAACATGCAGACCCAACCGGATATACCTCGGAGAAGGGATACATTTCCGTCAGATTTCGTTGCGCAAGCTTTGTCTGCCAAGCGAGGTGCCCCAGAACAAGTTGTTTTTCTCCCCAGAAGAAACGATGACTGACTCGCACTCAGCGTTCGAACGTGATCGAGGGGGGGAACAGACTTGCTTGCTTCGAAAGACATGAAATACTTTTACGCGCCAACAGTGTCGCTTGACGTTACGACCCAAAGGTTCACGCCCAAAAAAGTCGTACAGTGAGCTAGACAATCGTGCATAGCCATAATTCATAGCGCGCTTTCCCAAACGGCTACGAGAAAGCCTCGGTTATATGAAACATTTTTAGGCTTTTATGCGCTCCTCTGTACACATATGATCTTCGTGCAAACCCTCTTTCGCTTGCATTTCATTGAGTTGTAATATTTTCATTGCCTGGAATAAACAGCGTATACTGCGAGTGGCAGTCATGTTACAAGCGCATTGCCAACCAGAACTATCTTAGCGTGCTAATCGAAGGGCCGAACAATGAAAAGAGGCTCCGTTGCTGAAAACATTGGGCCCAAGGCAAGACGCAGCGAGAAGTAAGAACAGCTTACAATAATCCATTTGAAGCTTCCAAAGCTACGCTGCTTAAACGGAAGTGGTGCCAGGCATGAATCCGTGGGCCTTGACAGAGGATTTGCTTATGAGATTATGCAGACTGGAAGGCGCTAACAGAGCGCTCGGACGTCTAAGAGGAATGTAAAGACAAAAGGCTGCTCTCTGCTAGGAATAAAGCTTTCCTTCCTCGTAGCCTACCGCCACCGAAGAATCGTCCTTCAAGTTAAGCCGTTAAGTGATGGAGCGTGCCAGCGCAGGCTTCCGCGCTGACCGTTAGGGGCCCCCGCGTTCAAAGGAAACGGTCCTTCAGCATCGACAGCTATGCACGGTGTTTCACGTTGCACTCGCAAAAAAGAAAAAAAAAACCTACAATCACTGCTGGAATGTGGAGAACGGAAATGAGGTACTCGCGGAAACTTCTTTCATGATTAGTGCAATAGATGTGACATAACAACAGAACGGTTGCGCTGTCTTTATAAATACCGCACAGTTTCCTTTTTGTGTCTTTGGCGATCTCAGAGAAACGTCCACAATTAATAAAACTCACTGAGGACGTGGAATGGCCCTTAATATTGGATGACAGCATTTTACAGCGATAGCTGTTATGCGCCTGTCCCTGGCTTCTGCGTCGCAGCCGGCCTAACCGGTGGGTGCGTTAATGACATCACGTCATTAACGCACCGACCGGTCATTAACACATTCACCTTATATCACTATCAACCTGCGTCGAAAAGCCTACGGGTGGCTCTGTTTGGAACAGCCGCCTGCCAGTGCAGGGGTGCATCACGTGACCACTACACCAGCTATCGCTGGATCTCCCGTTACATAGTCGTAACCACCCAGTGAGGTTTTTCCCTCTTCAATCATTCAAATAAAGGCTTAAGTATTAATAGCACGTATAGGGCCCACGAGCGGGAATACCTGTTGGAGCTCAGCGGTGGTAGTAAAGGGATAGCGCGATAATGAATTCGCAGCGAAACTTTTGGTTCATACCTGGTTCACACTAATACTAACCAAGTGAAGTAATTACAATATTTAAAACAAACTTCAATTTCTTAGGAGAACACCGCGTCGACTGAGCATGTCGCAGTTTCGAGCCGTTCTATTAACCATTCAAAGCAGCGCATATCCACAGCGGTTAAGATGACAGGAAGAAGCCATCATTTCGCGAAAGTCTACACATATCTGGACGCTTAATTTGTCACCCAACAAATTTTTTCTCTCTCTGTTGTGACAGCGAGTAGTAGAGTGGCAAGGCACACGTCATTCAGAAGAGAGAAATCAGTGGCTTCCGCTGTGGAGAGTCTACAAGCACTGATTCAGCGGAACAATGCGTGTTTTGTCGGCAGAACGAAAAAAAAGGAAAATGAAGGAAGGGCAGCTCACTTACATTGGGTTGGTGACGTTCCAGAAGATGTCGACGAGCTTCTTGCACCTCGCTGGTCTCGGACCAAGAAGCAAGGCGGCAACGGCCGCTACGAGAAGCACCAAAGCCGGCCTCATGTTGAATGAGATCACTCCGGACACAACCGCACACAATCAAGGGACCTCACTTTCACCGCGGGAAGAAGACGACGGGAAGACAGACGCGGTCGTAGTAGAACGGGGGAGGGGAATGGCAGACACGCACAATACAAATCAATGTGGACGGAGGAGGACTTTTGCTAAGTTATCCGGAAGACGAAGACACCACTGGACGACGCACACTTGAAGAGCACAACACCGGCGCGAAGACCACGCCGAAGGAGAGGATGACAGCGAAGGTGTTGATTGGGAATATCGGCGGACCTCCCAGTGGCACGAAGTTGACGACGGCGTTCCTCAGCTCCTGTCCGTCGCCGCCGACTTGGGACGGGAACTCGCCGGCCTCACACTGCAAAGGAAGCCACCACATGAGCGCACGTGCAACGGTTTGGCTCTTCGACTCTCTTTAAACGTGTGAGTCAACCCTTCTTCTAAACTGCGGCGAAAAAAAAACTCGCTAGGTATACACAATCCGCGTGTAGGCAGTGGTGTTAGAGCACGGAACTAGGCAGGCTAGGTGTAGGCCGCTGGTAGGTAGAGGAGAGCAGACGACACAAACTCTAGCGCAGAGCACAGCAGACGACGCGCCGCCGCTCCACCGCCAACCACCGCCACCGCCGCGCGCGCACAACCGAACTCGTCGTCTACTCGCACTTCGGAGAGCGCGCGCACCGCTGTGCGGGCAATCTCGACGCCAGAGCGGCCCGGCCCGAGAGCGCGCGCCGCGCGCGGATAAAAAAAAAAAAACTTAAACAAAACGTCCCGGAGAAAACACGAGGGGCGGGCGGGGGGCAGGGAGGGTAGAGCCGAGTAGCACTGCCGCTGATGTCAAGTTGTGCTTTTTTTTTTCCTTCTCTCTTTCGCGCTTCTGGCGGCGGCAGCGCGCGGCAGTAGTGCAGCGGCGGCAGTGGCCGTCCGGTCTCTGATCTTTCTCTCTCCTTGCCCTTCCCTGCTCCCTCTTGCCTGTCCGGCTTATAGGTGGCTCACTGCGTTTTGTCTATTTGCGATTTTATTCATTCGGCAGGTTTTGAGTGAGGCCCGAGAGTGCGAATAAAAGCGAGAGGGAAAACATGACGACGACGACTGCCCACCGCCGCCGAGCCGGCCGCTCGCACGCAAAGCGACGGAGCGGACAAAACAAAATGGGCGACCGCTGACGCCATCTGACGGAGAAAACAGGAACGGAAGCCCGCGCGCGTTCGGGCGTTGGAGACGTCGCGCTGTAGTTGCGCTGCTCTACGCCACGGTTCCATGGAGAAGGCACGCTTTCTCGAATGTCAAAACGCCTTCAACTTTTGTGTACGCGGTGTTTTCTTCTTCACTTTATTTTTCGCTGAAATCAGAGAAAAAGAAGCCGAATCGTGCTCGAGGCAAAAAGCAAGAGCGGCAACGTGTGTTGCCGACGGGCGTTTCTATTCAGATGGGATGTAATCGATAAACATGAAGAATACCTCGCGCTCTAGCCGAGACATTGCGCGAACGGAAAATGTGATACAAAAGCGCGTTGTCAAGCGTTTCCGGGAACGGCGGAGATTGCCTCCTTTGACGTCGACTGACACGGAGGGGATAACGAGGTGAAGCGTTTTTTTTTTCTTTGATCGCAGGCTGCGTTACTTTTGATTCGCACGAGGGCGCCGCCACATCGAAAGAACCGCCAATGCAAGCCAGAGCGCGGCAAAGCTCCGCATTCCTTTGCTGCTGTTCGCCACGTTTGATTGAATTATACGTTCTAATTTCTTCTTTCCTTACTTTTCACCAACACTTCTACCGTTCCTTTGATCATCGGGAGTAGAAGGCGATCCTTTCTAGCGGGAACAGCGGCACACTCTCTGTTGTTTTGTGAAACGTGAGGACGCGCTTAAATATAAATTCCCGAAGGACTGGCCACTCGGGTGACGAGAAAGCAATGACCCAGCTGGCCTGAACACTAGTCTTTCTGGACAGCTTTCTTACTGCACTCCACCGCCGCTGTACGCATTCTCGTCAAACCGAAACAAAACAGAAAAAAGACGGGCAGACTCAAGAACTGCAGAAAGCACAGGAGAAAAGACAGAGATATCGACACTTGTCTACTATTTAAAACTAATTGAGGTCAACGAGGTTATGGGTGCATGCTTTTAAGGCCCTCAAGATGTTTACTTTTCGCATACACCGATGCACCCGTCTGTTTGCTTTTTTTGTCCTTTTATTTGCCTATGGAACTGCGGCAGCTAAGGCGACATTTACCCAGGACTGATGCAGTTGCGACATTGGCGACAAGAATGCAGTGATAGATGGCATGGCCAGGCACCATTGTCAGTGACTACAGACCACTTTCAAGGAGAATATAAAACTACTGAATTATCATTTATCGAAGTACTGATGTCATAATGCTCACATAATATGTAGTGTCAGCGTGTTATATATACTAAATCGTGAAAACCTTACTGAGGGCTAGGAGCTTTTGAGGAATATTCCGAATTAATTTTGACCGCCTAAATTCATCCATTCATTTGTTCTTTATTTAGTTCGTTTATTAATTAGCTAATTAATTAATTCGTTGTTTCGTTCATTCGTTTATTTACTCGTTCCTTCGCTAATTCATTTCCTCAGTCACTTGTCCGAACGGTGCCATGAAAAAAACAGCACACGACAAAACAGCATGCGTCAAATCAGCGCAGTAAAAAAAAAAAAACAGCGCAGCGACAAAACAACACAGTGAAAAAACGGCACAGCGACAAAAAGCGCAGGGAAAAAATACCATGGCGACAAAACAGCACAAGGAAAAAACAGCATGCGTCAAAACAGCACGCCGGAGAAAACGGCACAACGACAAAACAGCACAGCGAAAAAACAGCAGGACGAAATAAGAGCGCAGGGAAAAACAGCACGACGACAAAACAACACATCGGTTTGCGCGCTACAGCGCTGCTGGAGGTGTAAACTATCATAGCCATAAACGAATGGTAAATCACAACACAATTCGACAGCCACCTTTCCAGTTAGCGATTGCTCGTTTCAGACTAAGTAAGGAACAGGGTATAGGGTAATGTATGCGACCTCAAATATCTACTTTTTTTCTGGCGGGTTATGGAATGAATAACGCGGAAGTAGTTGTTCTGGAAGCATCGATTCTACGGGTTGATCATCATGATGCTGAATTCGGGCAAATACACCCGACGTAGAGCTCTGGATGTACCAAAATTCCTTATTCTTCAAAACTGCCGCTGTCGGCAATTGAATCTTCAGCAATTTTGTTTGGAGCGAGCTACGGGGCCCTCATACACTGAAAATATCGAGTATGAAATGCTTACTTTTAACGATGGCAAGATTGTCCGAGTCGAGATTTTCAGGTTGTTTGGTGTTTACCCAGGACGGTGCACAGTGGTTGTCTGAGGAGAAGCCAATTTTTTTAAAACATCAATGTTCGAGAAATTTAACCCTTTGGTCAGGCACCACAATAAATACCTAACCTAACCTAACAAACACGGGAGGAAATGCACTGAAGCAGAGTTGTAGAACAAATGCAGGGAATTTGAAACAAGCACGGTCTATACATAACCACTAGTTCTGCCAAATGAACCGTTCAAGCAACGTTGTTCCTCAATCAATGAACCAGTCCTGTTTCTTAATGAACCAGCGAAACGCGCACTCGCTAACTTGAAATGTCGCTGCCGCATGTGTTGTGATTTACCATTTGTCGTTATGACTGCGACAGTTCACCCCTCCAGCAGCGCTGCACCGCACTCGGATGTGCTGTTTTGTCGCTGTGCTATTTTGTCTCTGCGCCGTTTTGTCCGGCTTGCTGTTTTGACACGTGCTGCTTTTTTCATGTGCTGTTTTGTCGCCATGCTGTTTTCCCCTGTGCTGTTTTGTCGCTGTGCCGTTGTTTCCCTGTGCTGTTTCGTCCCTGTGCTGTTTTTGTGCGCTGTTTGGACGCACGTTGTTTTGACGCGTGCTGTTCCTTCGTGTCCCCGCAGTGGCGGTCATTACGCGTAGTACTTCGCATTCCCCGAACAATCTACCCACGAGAAGCCACCGTTCCTTTTCAGGCGCCTGAATCGCGTGGTGAGGATATATTCGCCGATTTTCCCGAAAGCGTGAGACATTTCAAAGCACTGTTTTGCTCTTCCGCAACTTTGGCGAGGGTAGTAGCAGGTTTAATCGTTTTTTTTTCTTCCTCAGCGACAGCTTTCTGCGAAATGTTTTGGCCGAACTGCGTCGCCATCGCTTATGTGGTCGCCGTAAAGTTTTGCATTAATCCGATGACCACTGAAAAACCCTGCATCCATGGGCATCCCCAACCAGCGCCATCTCTCGGTAGCCAGTAACGAACGTCGCGTCACTTGTTGATGATGTTTGCACTTGTCGGTGAGATACAACGCTGTCATGTTGATAGTGATGGTCTATCCTTCCTTCCTACGCACCCCGAAATTGGACTTGTCAAATGGTCCCCGAACCCGACCGCGGCGGCTGCGTTTTTATGGAGGAAAAACGCTAAGACGCTTGTGTGCTGTACGAGGTCAGTGCACATTAAAGATCCCCAGGTGGTCGAAATTATTCCGGAGCCCTCCAATACGCACCTCTTCTTCCTTTCTACTTTCACTCCCTCCTTTATCCCTTCCCTTACGGCGCGGTTCAGGTGTCCAACGATATATGAGACAGATACTGCGCCATTTCCTTTCCCCAATAACCAATTAAAAAAATGGTCCCTGCGCACGCAGACTATATATTTTTCTCAGACGGCCATAAGAAATAAATAGGACATAACATTCAGAATTCGCAGCGCAAATTAGTATGTTCTACGCCGTGCGGTACGTGGTGGCAGCTGTGCGAACTAAAAGCTTTTTTGTATATTTTCTTGCTTTTAAATGGTAAGATGGGGCATCTGGCCAATCAGACGACATGCTATGCAATGCAGCGGCACCTTCTCTATTGCGTGGTCACCGCCACAATCTCCATTACATTTATCACCACAGCCCAGAGCGACTGAATCTTGAATGCAGCAGAGAAAGATACGGTGGCGCGAGCCCATAGTTCGGGACTGGCAATATTTATCTGTCATTATATTGCAAAGTGAAAGATCGCTCAAAGAGTGGCAGTCTGCACGGCATCGTTTGTCTGCGTAGCAAAGAATCATTGCATCACCAAAAGCTGCTCAGCGATAAGAAAAAAATCGTAGCAAAAATAGGAACGAAGGAGGCCCCTTTTAATACGCCAAATGTCGCAGCTTTATCGCTGGCTAAAAAAGCACACAGCCTGAACAAATGTCTGCTCTTTTAAAGATAATGTTCCTAAAAAACATCGCGACTAAATTGCATTTCCTAAGCGCACGCTAAAGGAAAATTGCCATGCACTGGTTTGTGATCGAGTCAGGCGCTGTTACAAACACCGATATAACCGCAACTAATAATAATAATAATAATAATAATAATAATAATAATAATAATAATAATAATAATAATAATAATAATAATAATAATAATAGAAAAATAAAAGCATATCCATCAGTGCTTTTTATTTTGGAAGGTGACCCTGTCGATAACCTAACAATGTACTTTAGCTGACCCCGATTTAAACACAGCTGCCTTCCTCTCACATTACACGGCGAAAACAGCGCTGTGGTATAGAACAGCTATGCCCACAACTCGGATACCAAAGCCCACGTTATAAAGAACGCTATCAGCTTACCCACTTTCGAGCAGGAATTATACGAGAAACACATTTACCGTCCAATATCGAACGCGTGCATATAAATATAGCCAACCGGCATTTTTGAGCTTTTTTTACTTTCCTATGCCTCATTCTTTATGCGCGCCGCTCCAAGCACGTGTGTAATTCAGGTATCGTTCACTAAACTCTCGCGTTATGTAGGCGCGCGCTCGAACTCCGGAACTCCGCGCTGCCTTGGAAAGTATAAATACCGTCATTCCTCGATACGAGGCATATAGCTTGCTCATTGGGCATGAAAAAGCAGAAATTTCAAAATGTACACGAAAGTACTAAGGAAACACGCGGTGCAGAAATACGCGCACAGAGGGGTTACCGTGTACCGGCAGCCGGGGAGGGCTTAATTCCGATACCTCCGGCGGAAACCGAGCCCCGCCTCCAACGTCGCGTGCATAACACACGCGTGCAACGTCGAAGGAGGCCGTATCGAGTTTCCAATAATTGCGGTATTCCAAAACCGCGCTCTTCGTACGCCGCTACGCAGGTCGCGAAGGGAAAGTTCCAATTACGTTCGAGCTCGAGGTATAATGAGCAAGAACGCGCGCGCCCCAATAAGCTTCGCTCTGAACACTCATTCCCCACGTTTATTTATTTCCTCTACAAGAAATGAAAAATCGTGCTTGCAGTTCACTATCCGATACTCTATTTTCGCACAGCTTTACGCTTCGCATTTCAAGTTTTTTTTTTTTCCCTCGTTCTTCCTCTATTTTTGCTTATTTTGTTTTTCAGAAAAAAAAAACTTCGGCCGTTGCTATATGCGAGATCCGCATACTCAGGATCGAATGCAGCACTCGTTTAACCGAGCATATTTTAAACCTTTTTCTTAAAAGACCGGTTAGGTGAATTTTAACACCTTCTTCTGCCCCATTTCATGTCCTTTCGATATTTAGGCTTACATCGAGCGATCGGAAAAGATGGTTAGGCAGTTTAAGTTGAACCGGCCGACATTTTATACGCTCGGATTCCGGAAGCAAACTAAGCTGCTCGGTCATTATTAAGTTCCTGTTTTTTTTTTTTTTAATGCACTCCGCAACACAGACTGCCGTCCTATGGTTCGCACATAACGACTGCAAATTTGATGCCACGTTTGCGGCGAGAATTCCGCACGCGAAAAGAGACAAATCCCAGTTTTTTTACACTTTCAAAACGGCAGAAGTGCGTTCCGAGGGGGCGAATACCGACCAATATTTAACTAAACGCACTCGGGCAGAGATGCGAAGACAAACAAATCGGATGGCAGTGCCGCGCATCGCTTATCAACCCACCTGCGAGACGCGGTTACACTGAAATAGGACATTTGTAGTTCTTGCGTTGACAGGTTCTTGAGGTGTCATCACGTTCTGTAGTCAGATACAACTCAAGAACGAGGCGGCTTCTCCTCGTCAAAGGACCCCATTCCAGCCAATGGCGTCGGTCGATTCTCGTGAGCCTGCTAGCGTCACAATGCATGGAGCGGCACAGCAATGGAGGGAGGGGTCTATTCTCGACCATATATAGAGGGAAGGGACTATCCCCTTTAATCTACAAATCCCTGCTTTGCCACACTTGCCGGGTCATGAGAATCGGCCGACGCCATTGGCTGGAAGGGAGGGGGGTCTTTTGACGGGAAAAAGCCGCTGCGTTCTTAAGCTGTATCCGACTACAGTGGCGTCACAATATCCTAGATGTCAATTAGGTTGTAATTAGTCCTTAACATTAATCTTTCCGCAGTCATACGCGTCCACAAAAGAAGGTAACGCAGCGTTCAATGAACTTGACTGTTATTCTTAAAAAGTTCGTAATGCAGTGGAAATCCCAGAACTCATAAATATTGGCTAAGGGGGTTTATATTATAATGTGACAGCTTTAGAAGCTCCGTTGACTCATTCGCTGGAGGAAAGCGACGTCCCCGATCCTGAAATGACGTCACTTCCGGTATAAAGGCATCAACAGTGGATAATGCTACCTCACTGGAAATAATGGAATTAAGTGCCACATTTGAACTTTAATATTACAGTTAATAGAAAAAAAGCAAACAGCAAAGCGCTTACAACGAAAAGCGGAAAAACTGCTGCTTTCGGATTCGCTGATTGATTGATCTGATTAAGGTGATTTTTGATTTGGAACGCCATTACACTGCAAACATAAAGGAGTTAAAATGGAGTAAGATGTCCCATAGCACATTCCCTTCTATAATAGGTTTGATTTAAGGTTTATGGGGGTTTAACGTTCCAAAGCGATTCATGCTATGGGCGACGCCGTAGTGAAGGGCTCCGGAAATTTCGACCACCTGGTGTTTTTTAACAGGCACTGACATCGCACAGCACACGGGCCTTTACAATTTCGCCTCCATCGAAATTCGACCGCCACGGCGGGGATCGAACCCGCGTCTTTCAGGTCAGCAGCCGAGCGCCATAACCACTGAGCTGCGCGGCGACTTCTTCTATAGAAGGGAGCGTGGTATAGGACAGCTTAGTTCATTTTTACTACCATACAGGCATATTCGTGTTTAGAGTGCTATAGAGTACATGCGCATTTGCTTCTGGCATTTTTGTATTCTTTTACAGGAAAAAGCGAAGGGGGGGCTAAAGGAAAGCAGGATATCCATGCATCGGGTGCGCCTGTCGTTAAAGATGCTTTTGCAGGCTCCACTTACAAGTGCGCCCGGGCCATTAAAACACGAACCTGTTGGAGGACGAAAAAAATGCCAGCCCACATACGCCGCGCGGCATAACGAGTCACATGCAGCCGCACACTTTATACGTTAGAACCAGAAAGATAGCTGGGAGAGGCTGGCTGCTGCATGGCAGCGAGCGTAAATTGCACTTTATTAAATATACACAAACGCAAAGTATTTCTTAAGCGTGGAAATCGGAAACTTCCCCATCAGGGTAAAATTTCACTCTCCCGCTATTACACTGTCATGATGGGGGTTCACTTTGCATCGCACCCTCTCGACCCAACGGGAATTATAAAATACTCTGCCCTTCTTTTATATATACAATTTATTATAATTTACTTCGTATATAAAAGTGCATGACGTAATATGCGAGGAGAGGAAGGGTGGATAATAGGGAACAAAAAGGGATAGAGGGTCACAAAAGGAAGGGCCCCTTGGTCGCTGAGCAATGGGAAAAGGGTCAAAGGGGACACAGAGGCGATGGAAGAAGGAAGACCGCAAAGGCGGCAATGCTCGGAAACTACAGGAACCGCGCACGGCACATCTGACAACGTGTACGAAAATGCGATTAACTGGCGACTCTGTGTACGCCTTTTCAGCCTGACTGCCGCCATATTGCCCTCTGGACTGCTCTTTAGACCGTATAGATCTTCGGCGCCTGGTCCTGCGTTGCGCGCCGTCGTTGTCGACGATTGGTTGGTTTGGTAGCGCGCCAGGTACACAAAGAACTGAAGGAGTGCTGGGAACGCCTTTCGATTGAGTATACACGCTTGTCCCATATTCCACTCCTTTTTTGCAGGAGTCGCCGCACTCCTTCGAAGCGTACGCCCTCTGCGGGAGTATAGCTATACTCCTTTAACGCGATACTACCGGAAAGAAAGGAAAACTGCGGTGGAGCGAGGAATCGAACCGTGGAACTTTGCGTTGCGAGTCGGGTGCGCTACCTCTTCGCTATCGCTGAATTTTTTTTTTCTTTATTGCATGGAAATAGTGCCGAAAAGATAAGTCTAAGCACGCTTACACCACAAATCACCCTCCTCCCAAAACATCAAAAGCCTGGAAGGCACACACATGCATCCAGACAGGGGAGCCAGCTAGGCGGCTCTTGCTGGGCAGCACATACTCCCCGCACCAAAGCGCACTGCTCACGAAACAAAGATTTCGACGACCGTGGTGATTCGGCGTGGCGGTCCATCATGCGGCTCTTCCAGAGACTAAATAGCCCCAGCAACATAAATAGATCATATGGCAAAACACAGTTTTTCTCCACAGGCAAAAAGCGGATACTGTAGGGTGTGATGTCAATGTCCTTCTTAATTGTTTGCTACCGCGCTAGTTGGCACAGCTCAGTGGATGATGACACAGTCCAAACAGGAGCTCCGCACCACGGATAACCTTCGCTCGGAAGCAATTTCGTGTTGTATATAACTGCTGTCCTGTTGCATAATTCTTTGCATTAAAATTATGTAAAGCTTCACTTGAGCGCTCATCGACCAATCGCACCGTATCAGCACTGCAATAGGAAGTATTTAGAGTGATGTTCCGTCGCGAATCGAGAAGGTTTACGGGATCTGACAGACTAGCTGTTTTCCTTGAACTGAAGCATCGCTCGTTTCAGCGAAGCGTTTTTCCTCGGAAGGTAGCTGTTTTGAAGCAGTTGTACCAAAATGAGAATGGCAGCTCCTGAAGGCATAAAATACTTAGCGACAGGCTACGTTTTGGATAAATTGCGACAGTTACAAGCCAGCCACTTCTCATACGCATGTACTACGTAAAAGGACGCTTTCGCTGAAGGGAATTTATTCAGAACCTTTGCTCAGGCATGTCGCTTCTTTTCTGCAGCTCAAAAGGAGAGCCCTGTATTTACGTCAAGCGGAATCAGGGGCGGACCTAGTTTGCGCCAGATACGGGTCGTAGGTGACTATATAGCTCCGCTGCATTACAAAAGCGAAAAAAAAAAATCCCCTGCTTCTGGCCGTAGAGAGAGTGCAGTGGCAGCTTCACTCTTTGCCGAAGGAGGCGTTCCACTCCTTAGGCAATTTGGAGGAGTACAATGCTGCTATAGAAAGTATAGCCGGTGTATCATCATCATCATCATCATCATCATCATCATCCCGACTACACCCACTGCAGGGCAAAGGCCTCTCCCATGCCTCTCCAATTAACCCTGTCCTTTGCCAGCTGCGGCCCCGTATCCCCGCAAACTTCTTAGTCTCATCCGCCCACCAAACTTTCTGCCGCCCACTGCTACGCTTCCCTTCTCTTGGAATCCACTCTGTTACCCTTAAGGACGAGCGGTTATCTTGCCTTCGCATCACATGCCTTGCCCAAGCCATCATAGATAGTACTCTATCATAGAGGGTTCTTAGAGTGTAGAAAACGCACTGCAGACAGCAATATGGCGGAAACCAGGTCGAAAATGTCTATACAAGCGACTGCTTCATATTCATATACGGAGTGCTTCAGCAATCCCGTCGTGAAGCTATGCAACGAGCCCTTTTCGCTAATAATGAGATGGCGTGCCCGCAGTGCGTTCCCACCGTTTCGTTTATAGCGTCAATAGGTGCGCGGCAAGGCTTCTCGCGAAGCGGACCCATTTAATCGCATTCGCTCGTCCGTCCTTCTCCACGCAAGGCGGTGTTTGTAACAGGATGCGTTTATCCTGTCTGATGGACGGAATGTTTTGTTTGCCCTTCATTCATTTCACCAGGACAGGACGTGGGTGAGTAGCCCAGAAGGCATGCGCCCAACTGAGGCTGATGTCGCCGGTCTTGTAGGTGGCTCTCACATACAGCTGATGCCGTACACAAGCTGAAAGAGGCTGTTTATCCCAGTGGCCGGGAGTTCTGAAGGGCAGAAGATGTGGCTGAAGACTGACTGAGCAGTACGCCGCCAGCTTCTCTTCACAAGATACCTACACTGATAGACCACGATCCTTCTATAAAAACCGGCATAATTTTTAAGAACAGTGTACATTAAAAACAATTATAACGGATTCGGTAACCAGCAGGGTGTCGTTTACTTCTGACTTATCAGACTGTTTATGCTGTTTAAAAAATAACAATCTACGTACGCAGAATCCTTCGTTAAGTTGCAGCTATCCTTCGACGGGGGTGCGGCGAAAAGTCCTGAAGCGTTATTTTTTTTTTTTCCAAAGTATATGCATGGTTTCGGCCACATCATATCGGGAGCGCCCTCCGGTCGTTTCCGAAGCTTCCTCTCTTTTGCTTACTCGCTATACGCCTTTGCCCACCACCTTATGAGCACACCTGAGTCCCCCTGAATACCTGCATCTTTCACATCGCCCCCCGGGGGACAACTCCAGGAAGATGAAAGCCACATGAAGCAGACCTTGACACACGGCAGCTACGGAGTGGACGCACTTTCAGTGACTCAAAACCGTCAGCGCAAATATGTATACGAATTTGCCTTAGGGCATCCATTATACGCAGATAGTATATATGGCGCCAGTTTATCTCCATCTTCATAACGGTCTACCATGATCCTCAGCGTGCAGCTGTACACATAGGTGCGCTTTATTTTCTTCACCATTTATTTTTTTGTTTAACATCAGCGAGCAGAAATTTTTGCATTAGCGACGCCTCTGTTCCAAGGAACCGGTGTGACGCACTCGGAAACCCCTCCGGGAGAGCCGCTTGAGTTAAAGGGAACCCCAGGGCAGTTATGAGGTTGACATTTTTTTTTCGCTCTTTATTAATGGAAGTAGGGGAGAATGAAGCGGAGAGGGGTCTATTGGAGAGGAGCAGGACGCGCCCTCTATCGACGATACAGCGACGCTTAATTAGCCATGGCCGTCGAGCCAGGGATGCTGCGCAGGTGGTATTACGCGGCGATCACAGACATTAAAATCTCGAGCGGCCCGCGTTCAGCTCTTTCACGTCCGGGCAGCGGAGATTAGGGCTCCCCGAGAAATCTGTCATACATATCGGCGGACAACTGAACCGCGCCGTAAGGGAAGGGATAAAGGAGGGATTGAAAGAAGAAAGGAAGAGGTGCCGTAGTGGAGGGCTCCTGAATAATTTCGACCACCTGGGGGTCTTTAACGTGCACTGACATCGCACAGCACACGGGAGCGTTTTTACGCGATAGCATAAGGAGCTCGCTCTGCTGAAAAACCGGCGCTGGCCGTCGCCCTGCGTCAGTCGGAAAAAAATAACAGAATATAGGAGTAAACCATTAAAAGAAAATAGTCGCCATTGGGGTTCGAACCCAGACCCACAGCGTGCGAGGCAGGCAAGCAATGAATAGCCCACGACGGGTTTTATAGAGAAAGCTTTGCTCTTCGCACTACAACTTCCGAGGTCAAGTTTGGTGCGCTTTTGACCTTGAGCCGGCGAAGCGGAGGTGTGGCAAGTGACGCCACACCCCGTGACTCGCTGTGGAGAGACGCCGCTGCTGTACCACGTGACTTGGGGGGGTGGGGGGGGGGCGGTATAACAGCTACTTCGCTGACGCTCGTCCCAGCGGAGTCCGGCGCCAAACCCAGGTTTAACAAGCGTTAAACTTGTGCTATTTTTTTCTTTATTGCCCATACGCTACAAAGGGTCGTTGGTTGAAGCGTGTTAGAGGGGCACCTAGTGAACGCATTGTGGTGTGTATGACTTAGTAACGTGTGCTTGGGATATATATTGATGTCAGAGTAAATAAACCAAATACATATATGCTAATTAGGCGCCAGAAATTGCGCGGAATGAAAAGGCGGTGTTATGGTGCTTCATTATACTTAAACAAATGGTGCGCTTATGTGCATGAGTGTGTATACTGGCGTAGTATGTCGTGTAGCTTAACCTAGATAATGTAATTATTAGTTACCGATAATCAAGATTGGTAATCGGTAATGTGATCGGTGGTTGCGATTATATTCGATGACCGTGATTGGTGATGTGACTGCGGATGGGTAATCGGAGAAAAATGAGAAAGAACAGGAATGAAAAGAGAACAAAAAAGGAGGATAAGGCACTCTCGCGTCTACTTTTAAGGCGAAGGTTAAGCGTCCTAATAACATTTCTTTTTTTTTTGCGTTCCGCCTCCGTCGAAACTCGGCCGCCACGACCGGGTTCAAGAATGATGCAACCTACACGGAATGCGACATAAGCGGTTTTCTCCTGACGTTAAGCTTGAGATAGTGTCCAGAAATTATAGCATTTTCTCGAAGATGAAGCGCAATCCTCCTTTTGCATAGCTTTTATAAAGGGAGCATATTCCTACACCACGGCCTAGATACGCATAATGCTGGAGTAATTACCGGGTGTAGATTAAAAAGAACGGATATAAAAAAGAAAAATTGCCTTCGCGTCCAAAATGCTCTATTACGTAAGAAAATGCTCTTTTCTCGGGCAATTTCAAAAGGGGAAATAAAAAGGATCTTCCACACAACCCCCCTAAGTCTCGGTAGCATTTATATCTTCAGACCCGCTTCTTCTTACGTCGTAATAAATAACAATCGCAAATAAATATTCATAAAGTAGCGAGTTCCCGTGCACCCCCACAATACACAGAGCGCGCAGCGCAGTACAGAGCGGAGGATGAAAAAAATTAAGCAGTCCCTGCGACGCGTGGATAATTAAACGGCCCTTATTAAAACAGCCACCGTTGGTGCCCAAAGAGGAAAGCGTGAGATCGCGTCGCACTATTGCCTATATGCCACTCCCCCTGTCTCCCCGGCTTCTCCTCCTCCTCCTCCTTTTACGCCCCATGACTCTCGACGTGCTGACGAGTTTTGCTCGACCCGTTGGCACCCCCGGCGGACCTGTACACGCAGGCGCATACCGCCATACCGCCTTGACTGGGCAGAGGGTTCAATGCTTTTCATGGCGCACGAAGCGGCCACTCGGTTTCCGAAAACTGCACCTCGGTAATGAGAGTTGCCGGGATGGCAAAAACACCGAAGCCTGTACTTAATTTTTGCTTAATTTCTGATGTCCTGGGAAATATCATATTGCCACGCATAACTTCCCGGGGAGAAATTCAACGCCAGCTGTGGCTCGCGTGGTTTCGACTTTCGCCGGACTTTAGTGGGAACTTCACAGACTGCGAGTTTGTTGCGTAGTTTCTCAACTTACAGCGACTACACGTCCAGAAACATTGCTGACGCCTTTCAACCCCGATTTTTACTTTCTTACCACTTTTAAAACGGGGCGAATTTCGTTCGCAACAGTTGCCTCTGTTAATCGCGCGCAATTACGGCCACAGAGTTCCAGAGCTTATTTTTAATGCTTTATTTACGCGCATCGTTTCTGCAGACAGCGAAGTTTGTTTTTGTTGAAATTCATTTTTGCGACTAGCCGTCTTCTTCGTTCTTTCTTTCTCTCTCTCTTTCTTACTTGTCTGCCTCCTCCCCTTCTTGGTTGCCTGCCTTCTTCCATACGTGCATCTTTGCTTTCTTCCTTCCTTGCCTCCTTCCATCCTGGCACCAATCCTTCCTAGTCTCCTTACTTTCTTACTTCCTTGCATTCTTCGTTCCTTGCTTCCTTGCCTCCTTTCTTCCTTGGTTCCTTGCTTCCTTGCCTTCTTCACTGCTTTTCCGCCTCCATTCTTCCTTCCTTCCTCTCTTGCTTCCGTCCCTCCCTTACTGATGTTAGCAATATACCCCTCAATCGGCGAAAATGCCGCAGTCCGTCTGTGTCTCCGAAGCTTCCTCCATCCAGGTCCCCCCCAAGAAGGCCTCTTTCCATAGCCCACTTTCATCCTCCAGAAGCTTACCCCTACGATGTAGGCAACGGTAAAACTACAGCGAAATCAAATAAAAAACGCAATGGAAAGGCGATGATTGTAAAAACGAAATATATACTGATAACGCAGATTTTCCTCACCATATCTTATTATCGCCGTCATTTTATTATTGCCAGGACTATCAGAGAGCGGCATAACTAAAGCCAGTGCCTTTCCCTACCACGAAACACACAGTAGGAGTGCAGCCCATATTGCCACAAAATGGAGCCCTTTTCCAAATAGCCCAGTTTTTCACCCTCTTCGCAACGTCATCAATCTGAGACTCACAGAGAGCTCAACGTGCGTCGCATGCAGGACTCGCCAGATATGCATGGGGCGTCACTAATAGAATCGCCAGCACAGGCATCCACGTCATCAAACCTGCGTTCGGTTTTTGCTGCAAAGAGTCACACCCCGCCGTCAAGCTGGCGCACAGCATTGCGGAGAAGCTGACTTAACAGGGGAGAAAGCTACTCCGCTGCAAATAGTGCAGCAGCCGGCAGCTGCTGCTTCGCTTCCGCAATCGCGCTTCTTGTTCGCTTGTTTGTCAGCGGCGCGATTGATTCGGCGCTTGTGCGGAGAAAGCAGGATCGAAGGGCCGCTTTGAGGCGCTTGCGGCGGCCTTCCTCTATATTTATCCGCGGCAGCTGCGTGTTCCGAAAGGACGCCACCGTTGGATTCTCTCGGCGTGAAGCCTTTGGGGCTGCTCACGCTCAGGCACGGTGTGCTGTTGCATCCGCAACTCACCAGGAGGCGGCACAGGCTCAAAGGGCGGCGGTACGGAAGGTCACAAATGTTTACAAAAAAAAAAAACAAAAAAAACTCTCGCTCGAAAGACAGTCTACTTTTTGTCTATAGACAAATTCTATAGACTAGTCTGTAGGCGGTGCATATCCTATTGACAGACTTAGGGCCATACACTTTTAGTAGACTTTTGGCTATAAAGTGTCTACAGGCCATTTTTATAAGGGCAGGATTGTATGAGAGTTTTCATTTTCATAGAAATGACTCGTGTGTCCTGAACGGAAGCCTATAGCAAGTATACGACAAGGGAAGCAAAATAAAAGATTTTTAAATCCTTCGTCTCTTCTGCGTAAATTTCTTTAAATAAGTGTATTTTTGCATTGACTATTGTTCGTTTTCCTCTAAGCTAGCTAAGTTAGGCAGTTAGGCAAAGTTCCTCGTCATGCTCCTTTACGCCCCCCCCCCCCCCCCCCCGCCCTCGCCGCACACACTCAAACACGTTGAATTCGTTACCGAAGTAGGACCGACAAGAAAGGCACTAAAAACCATTAAAAACATTAGACCATTAAACCATTAAAAGCCATTAAAAACAGGCATACGAACCTGGAACAATGAAATCGAGCTTATGCGCGCAGTTTCCAAAGTGCCTCGGCAATAACAGACGGTATGACATTGAAAAATTGATCAGATGTTGTGCAACATTGCGCGGAGCTAGACAGAATGGTGTTAATTATAAACGAGGCCGATCGCTCAGACGGATGTAATCGACCGCGTCTAATTCGTTGGCTGCGCAACCACTGTTGAGGTTTAAGCCAAAAACGCAATAAACTTGCCAGAGGACGCATGAAGAATTCTTCCATTAAAAGGAATATTCTGCTAGCTCACCAAATTGCGCCATCAGACCCGTGAACTTAAGCTGCTCGCATTAACGTGTGCAACTTAAGTTGATGAGTCCGATGGTGCAACTCGGTGAGAAAGCGGAGCATTCTTTCTAATCGTTTAGAGTAGAAAGTTTCCCTTTCATAATTTTAGCATATTGATTTCGCGCAGTTTAGCCCTTTTCCCCGACTTTAATGAAGACTTGCTGATTCGTGAAGCCCGCGTTCTGCCGCACTCGTTAAACGCGCGCTAATTATACACGTTACTCTTTATATAGATTGCTGCCTACAGAGGAGAAATATGAATGCTTCATCATTTGAACGGCATCTCAAACCGAATGAAAAGGAACGGAAATGTCATAGGCCGGAACTTCACAGTAATATATATATATATATATATATATATATATATATATATATATATATATATATATATATATATATATATATATATATATATATATATATATGAAAGCTGCGGCAAGCAAAGGAGACTATGGGACAGTGTTACCAAGCGCCCTGAGGATAAAAAATTAGCGCTCAACGCTTGCGGTGAAGGAGGACGACTATGTAACACGTGCATGCAGTTGCCTGATAACAGCAGGACAACACTAAAAGTCGAAAGACGAATAATACTACAGTACAAGGAAGACGACTGCAAGCAGCCAAATGCAACGTTACAACGCTTGCGACCGATGGCGACAGGACAGCTCCGGCCGACGAGGATAGCAATAGATTGAGGAGGTATAAAGATGGGTATTGGACAAGCTGGACTACAAAAAGGCACGAACAACCAAAGACAACAGGGCAATGTTGATGACCGATAATAACAGAATGGTGTCGGTGACTAGAGACAGATAACAGGTTGAGGTAAAGGAGAAACCTCGCCCGCACCACAAATGCATCAGGAAATGCTGAAAATAGAAGGTGCTGATAGGACAACCCAAGAGAACAGGACAAGGCTGCCGACCGAAAGCAACGGTATAACGCTGAAGACAATAGTGAATTATAGCGCTGACTGAAGACAAAAGATAAAGCTGGTGGGCAAAAACTTAAGGACAACGCAGAAGTGCAATGATGATGATGGATTACAAGGGCAGACGACGCTGACAACCCAAGAGAATAGGGTAAGGCTGCCGACCGAGAGCAACGAGATAACGCTGAGGACAATAGTGAATTATAGCGCTGAGTGAAGACAAAAGATAAAGCTGGTGGGTAAAAACTTAAGGACAACGCAGAAGTCAATGATGGTGGTGGATTACAAGGGCAGACGACGCTGACAACCCAAGAGAACAGGGCAAGGCTGCCGACCGAAAGCAACAGGATAACGTTGGCAACCATGACTGAAGACAACAGACTGCGCTGGTGGGCAAGGAGCAAAGGACAATGCTGAAAAGCAGTCTTGGTGACAGGAAAACGAGGGCAGGGCAACGCTGATAACCCAAGAGAACAGGGCATGGCTGCTGGCCAGCAGGATAACACCGGTAGACAAGGGCCATGGGAAAAAGCCCAAGGAGAAAGACGACGATTTGACAACGAAGACAGTACGGTAACTATGGTAACCACAGACAGCATGGCAGTGCTGGCGAGTGAGGAAAAAAAAACGGCACAATTTAGGCCACATTTAGGCTTAGCGACCGAGAACAAGAAATCTGTGGCAGTCGGTGCACAACTTTAAGGGCTATAGAAACAGAACTGCGCCGGCTTCGAAACAGACCAAGTCGACCTAGGGCAAAGCTGGCAGGCAGACAAAGAGACAGAACAACAACAGCCACGCGTTGAGTTATCCCATCATTTTTTTTTTACTAGCGCGGGGCGGTCACGAGCGTCGGGCTCCTGGTTCTCTTCCACCAGCCAAGGTCAGGGGAACCTGAACAACGCGATCTGCTGTCCATGGGGGACCGAGCGTTGTGAATACACACACACCCGGGGAAACAGAAAGAGCCGAAAAGAGAGAGGCGTTCTCTGCGCGCGCGTTCCGTTATCGGGCAGCGCTCCGCGCGCGGTGTCACCCGCGTAAACAGGCCGTTCCGCGGCGCCCTAATGGATCACGGAAGAGGCCACGGTCACGGCGCACAAGTTCTGGAGAACATCAGCTGCTCGAGGGAGCACCTTCCCGTCACGGGGGGAGGAGGGCGCGGGCTGTTGCGAAGCGCGCACTCCTCGACTGAAGCCTTATCCGGCCGCCACTTCAACCAGTGCGGAATGTGCGACAAAAGTATAGTCCGATAAAACTAAAAAAGAAAGCGACCCCGCTTCCAGCCAATGGCGTCGGCCGATTCTCACGTCACAATGCATGGAGTGGCAGATGAAAAAGGAAGAGGAAACGAAATGAAAATTGGTTTTTAACGAAAGGAAATGGCGCAGTAACTGTCTCACATATCTCGGTGGACACCACAACCGTGCCGTAAGGGAAGGGAAGAAGGTGGGATTGAAAGAGGAAAGAGAGAAAGAGGTGCCGTAGTGGAGGGCTCCGGAATAATTTCAATCATCTGGGGATCTTTAACGTGCACTGACATTGCACATCACACGGGCGCCCTTTGCCTTTCACCTCCACCGAAACGCGGCCGCCGCGGTCGGGATCGAACCCGGTTACTCCGACTCAGTAGCCGAGCGCTCTAACCACTGAGCCACTGAGGGGATACAGGCCCCTCCTTGCGTTGTTGGGGATAGTACCCTTCCGGTATTGTCACGTCAATCCCTGCATTTTCATGCTATACAAACGCTAGCGGGTTCATCAGAATTGGCCAACGCCATTGGTTGGAAGGTGGCTCTTTGACGGAGAAAAGCCGCTTTTTTTCTTTATTTTTATCCGACTACAGGGAGGGACACAAGGTTGGGGCGGGAGACCGACGCCGCTGCTTCGCGGTGGCAAAGAGTTGCAGGGTAGTGTGTATCTTATTACGGTATGGTATCTGGTACCTGGCCAGTGAATAGGCGTAAAATTGAGGGAAAGGGCAGTCTAGATGGTGAGTGAGTGAGTGAAACATTTTATTTACAATGACTCAAGTCCAGGTTGTCCACTATTATTACCAGGAATTCAGGCCAACTCCGTGCCAAGGCCGCTAAGCCTAGCGGCCAATCACGTTCTGTTCTGCAGTCAGTCCGTCATTCGCTTTCCTTTTTACGTCACGGGTGTCAACGCGCTATTTTTGAATTTTCAAAGCCATGCGCCATGTGCTGGCAGCCAAGGGAACTATTGTCGAATACAATTGAAGAATGGAGCGGCTTTTTCCCGTAAAGGGACCCCCTTACAGCCAATGGCGCCGGCCGATTCTCATGACCCTGCTACTGCGTGACATTACGATATTGCAGAGAGAAGATTATCCCCGACCATGGAGGGGAGGGGACTACTACTGTTCATCTGTCACTCCCTGCATTGTAACGCTGCCAGGTTCATGAGAATCGGCCGGCGCCATTGGCTGGAAGGGGGTCCTTTGACTGGGAAAAGCTCTACGTTCTTCAATTGTATCTGACAACAGAAGGGCTTGTCCCGTATTGCGAGTAATGGTGACCTTTGTGGGTTACACAGGAACTTGGGTTGGGGCAAATTCAGCTGTGTAGGGTCTATAGCTCGTGGGAGAGGCCGGACAACGGGGCGAAGATACGCTGGTGGGGCGGCTCGGCTCTCCCATACACGGAAGGAACGTGAGTGGAAAAGAGTTGAGCAAATGAAGAAGTGCGGTGATTGGCTGGCGGGCATAAGGGCGACCTGATGCGTGTGTTTCGCATCTTGCAGGGATAACCATCGCAGACAAATGATAGTGGGAATTCCCGGTCGGGTTACTAAAATGGTGAGTGACGAGGGGAAATTTGAGGGAACTACGTGGCGCAGCGAGTGGCGCAAACCAAGGAGCGAACTGCTCACCACGAGAGGACTTGATTTTCAAGCTGGCTGCACCCTGTGCATAATTTTTATGATGCTGATGATGATGATGATTACAGGACAAGCGCCGATATGCATGCATAAGTGAATCAGTTATTTTAATGAAATCTGAAATGCCAGCAACGAGTATTGCCAGCTAGCTTCCCTAATAAATAACGAATCGTTATGTGATAGAAAATGCTTCTAAAAATGAAGCCCGCAATCCATTGTCCGGAACAATTTAAAACGAAGCAGTCCTTTGTACAAAAAATGTGCGATTATTATTACACGAGGACCGTAGATGTGCACCGTCGTGAAATCAAAGACGAATGTGACATGATTAGGGCGTTCCACAAGAGATCTTCGGGTGCACAACAGTTCCGGATACACATCATGTTTGCAGGCATGAACAAAGGTTACACTAACCCAATGTTGTAGTGATGTCCCCAGCCCATGATGTGGTATGCGTAGATGCGCGGTGTACTGTTAAATGGAAACCAATGTTTATTCTCATTGTGGCTGTGTGTATTGTACAGGAAAACTGTGCGAGACTGACTCCACCAGATCTTCATGTCCAGTTCGCGGGTTCAGTACCTACTGCGGAGGCCGCATTTCGAATCAGTTGAACATAATAAATTATTTTATATCGAGATGTAAGTGCGCGTTCAATAAACGCAAGAGCCGTTCAAGAACTAAGCCTCTTCGCGCTGGATGCTTCCCGCTGAAAAATAAGAGGACCGACATGGGACAGGCATTAGCAGAACTGAAAACCGCCTGTGTGTTATTAAAAAAAAAAAAACTAAGCGAAAGTTTGGGCTAATCGGTACGGAGTGATTTTGAAGAGAGGCTTAGCACGACAAATCAAGGACAAAAGAAGGACTCAAGACGAGCTGAGGCCACCTTCTCAATCATGAATAGCGGGGCATGCGAATTTGCTTCCTAGAGCATGTATTTTCGGTACGAATTTCTTTCAGCTGTAAGTGAGCTGTCATGCTGAGTCCCTGTCTTGACCTTGTTTTGTTGTGCTAAGCCTCTCTTCAAAATCAAATTAAAAGCGGTTTGGTGCCAAAGGAACAAAACGTGAACGATGGTAGCAAAGCTCAAGTAAGTGACTACGAGCTTCAGGAGACAGTTGGTAAAGGGCTGCCTAGGGCTGGGCAAAATAAAGAGAGGAATTCGTACCCTTCTAGACTCAACTCGGGTGATACGATTGTGGTGGTGAGGGGTCATAATGCTGATGAACTCCTTCATACAGCTATAAAGTTCTACATCTTTGCTGCCCGACTGCATGGCTCAACATTCTTACGTGGACGCCAACCACGATTATTGCGATGTTTATTTGAAATTCGCCCTACACCTTGGAGGAAATTCTCCGAACACTTGAGACGGGACGCAGAGCTCATAAACCACGGGCGGACGATGTCAGAAAATGAACCAACATAAAAAAATGTCAATCGATTTGTGTAATCACGCCAAAAGTGCAAATGTGCGTTAGCATGACGTCAATTGCCGGCTGGAGCTACGACGGGCTAGATGGTACCAGGCTACCACCTAATTACCGCACAAACCTCTACAGTTTACGTACTGTGCAAACGTCATTCGAATCACGTTCTCCACCTAAGCGCTGCTGCTCATTCCGCTTAGCTGGATGCGCTTAGGGGCAGTGCCGCCTAATTAGCGTCCCAGGTTCTCTCCTGGTTACCACCGTCTACACCTTGGCAAGTTAGCCACCCGGTGGGTAGGTGAGCAGTGGCGCAGTGGCACAAGGCAGGTGCTATGGCAGATGTTGCCATCGGTGGAACTGAGGTTGTTTGGATTGCGCTGTGACCCAAGTTGCTCTTCCCGAGCAGCCTCCCACGATTTAAATGGGCTGCCGCCTGACACGGTGGGCAGGTTTCCCACCACCCGGTGGGCAGGTCTACAGCCTGCCATAAAACCGGCTTCAGGCAGACAAAGAGACAAACAGACAAACACACAACGCCCAAATCCGGGGAATGGCCACTATAAGTGATGTGCACGCACTAAAACATTGACAAATGAGCAGGATTCCCATGTACTATCTTGATCACAATTGGCGTGAACAAGGGATCACATGGCCCCGCGTACTGTCAGTACATTCTGACGGGGGTCTCGAGAATCAGGTGTTACTCTCTCTGTCAAAAGTTTAGAGACCTGCAGGCCCCACAGGGATTTGCTTCTCGGCCATGACGTGTGGACCGTTAGGCATTTCGAGCGCGCCAAATCTGTTGAAGTTATGAGGAACTCTCTGGTGTCCCGCCCTTCGGAGGTTAGCATTTCTTCCACGGATGCCTCAGGTGTCCCACTGCACGGCTTAGCAGCAAACCCCTTGGAATATAAACTTTTGAAAAAGGCTGTACTACATGCATATCCCCCGCATTACACACATTGCAGATGCACGGGTGCGGACATAAGTAAGCGGAGCTTGCTATCCTGTTATAATTGCGATCACGCCTTCCCTGTCGGGCACAAAGAAGCATTAATTGCACACGAGAGCGCACTCGTGTCCAGTACCAACCTACGCATACCACAGCTGCCAGTTCCGATTAGGCAACACGTGAAAAATGTTAGAAGGGAATAGCGTGCTTCGTTTAATTTCGTCCGCACCTGTGCATACAAGCTTGTTCTTCGCGGTCGCGTTATAATCCGCCGATAGTACGCGCTGAGGCCACGCGAGGCCCTGTTTTCGCTAACTCTGATCATGGGAGCACTGGTGTTCGCATGAAGGATTTTTAATACGGCAACCACGGAAAGGCAAAGCTTCTTTGCATTCTAAGCAAAGCATGCCGTCCCGAACAGAAGTGTGCGCCCTCCACATCGCTGCGCTGGTCGGCAGAAAGCGCCATGCACCGGCTTTACCACGCGTGACGATCACAGTGAAAGGCTTCACTGTGAGGCTGCGCTTCCAGACAGAGAAAATTCAGTTCTCCCTGGCTTCACTGCTCCGAAAACTTCTGCGCGTAATCGCACGTCTCAAAAGAGCGACGCACTGTTCACCTTTCGGGATCCAGACCAAACAAAAAATTGCAATAAACCTGCTCCCGGAACACAAGTGCACTGTTGTAGCCGCATCCCTTCACCTCCGTTTCTGTAGGCCCACCGCGTTCCGTGCGGCCAAATTTCGAGGCCTTTGCATATACAGCCACCTTCACTACCGCTGTACGAATTCCCTCTTTCACATGCGCCATTTCTCTCCTACTCTCGCAATGTTGCGTGCACGACACCCCGAACGGAGTTGCCACTTTCTTTCAAAGCCAAAGCGAGAGTCGGTGCGAGCAGAACAGTGGCCGGAACAAGATGAGATTGCGTGAGTGTTCGCATCGAGGAAACCACTCTCTCCTTCTCGATAGCGCTCTCCTCCTCTACCTTCCCATCCTCCCCTTCTCTCCGAAATCGTCCTCAACAAGACTAGTCCAGACGCGACGCGCGCCGAAAGCGAGTGGGTAGATAGACCGCACCTCAGTCGAGACACGGCACGCACGCAGAGAAATAAGTACACGAAAATCTGAAGGAAACATACACGCGGTACACAAAAGGCAAGCGGTGTCCCTCTTACATGGGACACTCTCTCTGGTCTCCCTTTGGGCTCGGGGGTGTGAAAAAAAAAAGGGGGGGGGGGTGCGAATGTGAGGAACGTCGACTACGCTACAGGAGAATGTGCAGTTAGCATCACCTCCATCAAGCGCAAACTGCCTAGCCGCCTTTCGGTTTATGTACTGTTCATCTCGAATCTTCCTGTGCATTTTGCACTGATCAGGGCAAACGCGAATGGAAGAGGAGGGAAAGAGGGCGAGAAGTTCTTATACGTTTCGTTTTCCACCATTGATAACAGCCGCCCAGAGGTTCCTCTATCTGTTCTTTTGAGCTTTACTTTTTCACTCCAGCTTTATTATTACTTTTTTTTTTTGCTCAGATGGGTGGAGGCGTGACTTGTGTACGCCGACCTCCTACTCCGCCTTTCTGCCTATTATCACTGCTCTCTTTCTTTCCTTCCTTCTTTCTTTCTTTCTTTCTTTCTTTCTTTCTTTCTTTCTTTCTTTCTTTCTTTCTTCTATATTTTCATTCATTCTTCATTTCTTTTCCTCGTCTTTCGAATCCCAGCTTCGATGTCCATTCTTCCACCCCTGGTGTTACTGCGCTTTTCTGCCCAACCAGACCAATCACGCCCCCCCGCCCCATCATCCCGCTCCCCCAATTCTTTCTTCGTCCCAATCTTTCCAGTTCGCTGTCCATTCCCTTGCGGTGCGGCGCGAAGCCCCATCTCGCGATCGAGCCGGTAGTTACATCCCGTTCGGTCATTTCGACTTTCACGCACACCCCGCCAAACGCCGATATAGCCTCGCCGAAAAAGAAGAGGAGGCAAAAAAGAGAGAAAGAGGGAAGAAAACTCGTGACACGAGGCGAGACAGGCAGAAAGAGAGGAGAACAACTCCCGAGGCAGTTAGGCGGTGGAATGGTGGCGGCCGGCTGTCCAGTCCCGCTGATGAACGATCTCACGGAAAACCGACGGTGGCCGTCCCTTCCTCCGCGACTGCCAGGCTTACGCATTGTCTACTTAACTGCAGTGCGCGGCGGATGTAAGCCGTGAAACACTGTTCAGTTTAGGGGCTCGACGCTATTACAGGGACCTCACGCACACAGCAGTGCGTGGTCGTTCGTAAAAATTATCTCAGACATGCTACACTGGAGCCGAGTAGTTAGCTTCATAACCGGCGTGACTCGATCGAAATTCCCGACAACCGAATGATCGAAAAGTTGGGAAAAGAACGGTTACCAGTGCAAGAAAATGTGGTGCATAGAAAAGAAAATTGCGCATGTGCCTTTCTCATCGCCTTCTTCAGCAGTCAGGCATAGTTGCACCCGTTCATTGCAGGACAAGGGCCTCAACCATCGGGCAAATTATCTCCAATCATTGTGCCCTGCTCCAGACGCGGTCACATGCATCCTATACAGAATTTCCTGTCCTCTCTTCTTCCGACTGCGCTTGCCTTCTCTAGAAATCCATTCCGTTAACTGCACAGAACATCGGCAATCTGTTCGCATTACACGTGGCACCCATGTCCATCTTCCCCCTTTTGACTTCCACCGGGATGTCATTTACTTGAGTCCCCTTTTATATCGGAGCTTTCTATTACGCCGAGAGCCGTTAATGGCAGCCCACCCTGAACCGTCAGAGAGAACTGGCGGTGAGAGAAGCCAGTTGTCGTTGCTGTTGCTTGGCGTCCAAGCGGATCGGTGCCAAGCCAACACATGCAAAACCAAGAGCCAAGCCAAGTCAGACGTGAGAGAAGAGAGAAGGAGAAGAAAAGTAAGGAAAATAAAAGAAGAAGAAGACGAGAATGATGAAGAAAGAAAGAAAGAAAGAAAGAAAGAAAGAAAGAAAGAAAGAAAGAAAGAAAGAAAAGGGGAGAAAATGGAGAGAAATATGACGGTTGTCTTGCGGAGTGTCTTAATTAAGCCTAGTTTGGCCAGTATTTTTTCTCAGACTCTTAGCGTTGCCTTAAAGGGCAACTGCATTGGTGTTCGAAATCTACGAGCTTAAAGGGGTTTAGTGTGTGACTTAGCATGCCAGTAAAGCATGCCAAGTCCTTTGGGCTAGCATTTCAAATGGTGACGTAATAGACGATTAAAATGGCGACATTCTCCAAGCTTTGCGGAAGTACTGAAGTTTGGGCCAGTTGATGCTGATACATGATACACGAATTCGTCGCAGCGCGAACAAGACGGGACAATGACAGCGAACGATCACGACAGGACGGGCGCTGCAGGACAGCGACAGGACAGTCCCCTTCTTGTTCGCGCTGCGACTAATTCTTTAAGCTTCTCCGCAGCGCAGCAATAAATGCTACTTTCATACAGCAGCGGCTGCATGCAGTATGTTTCTGGAGTTACAGTGGTAGTGCATCATCTCATCGCCGCTGGGATCAGTGTTCAGTAATTTATCTTTCCACGTCGGCTATCGGTAACCAAGAGGAAAGGGACCTACGAGGAAGTTTCCAACGATCAGACTGGGGCCACACTGCAGGTTTGCTCAGCCCACTTCTTTTTTTTTTTTCAGCTTTCTTCGGGGAATAGCAGCAACAATTGAAAACAATATCCGATGCATGTCACCGACTCTCCTGCGGGGGCGTATAACGCAATTCATTGTATTCCCTGTCAGCACCAACAAACTCGGCCGCGACGGCAGAGCCTGTAGACCCAGGGGGGAGGGGGGGGGGGGGGGGGGGGGGGTCGGTTTCTCCCGTGGCGATTAAAAGTTGCCGAACACTTGTCCGTTCGCCGACCGCCAGACTCGCAAATCGTGAGACGTCCTCCCTCCCCTGCACCGCGTATACACTCCTCACGTCCACGGAAGGGGGTTTACAGGCTATGTGTGCGTTCGCGCGCACATAACCCGCGCTGCCGTGTACGCAGGTCTTCGTCGGGAGGCCAACTTGTCGTCCCGTGACCCAAATCGTCACCGCCCGGTGCGCTAGCGCTTCGCTCGTGTAAGACTCTTGTTGCGGTCTCGTCACGAAAGACGCCGAGGCTGCTGTCTTCAAGACCCACCCGCTCAACCCGTTCCTTTTGACTTCAACTTTATCCTTCTTTCCACCCCCCCCCCCCCCCTTTTTTTTCCTCTCCAGACTTCAAGAACACCCTCACGTCAGCCGCGGCAGTGGACAGCCTTTGACACCATCAGTCTCGAAGCCAGTAGCGGTGAGCGGCGGCCCTTCGGACGGCTCCTCTACACTGTCTGGCACGACGTTTTATCCGTCTGCATCGATGGTGCACAGCTGTTTTTATGTTACTTTTTTTTTCATTTCAATGGGTCACACGAGTACATTCGCCGAGAGCCGTCGGCAATCGAATGTTCCTCGCTGTCTGGGTGTCCCTTCGGACTGCCAGCGTGCATCGCCCGGTGTGCAGCCAGCTGTGGAGGAGAGCCATTGGTTCCGCAGATCTATCTCATGGGCGCGCTTGCATGCGCAATGGCAAAAATAAGAGTGAGAATGCGTTGCAGCAGGCGCGCTCAGCACTGTTCCACTCGGTCCCCGTCGCAGGCGCTGTCATCGCTGTGACACCTTTGGCGGCTGCCGTGAACGCTCGGCTTGCCTCCTGCTCGTTCCGATTTTTTTTTGTTACTATGTCTTCGCCTCGCCGCTTCTTGACGGTCTGCTGGCTCACGAACAGTCAGAAGAAAAAAAGAAAACACGTTGAAGAAGTGTGGCTGCCGGCGGTGTTTTGTCGATCCTCAGTCTGTGCATATTGAGATCCTTACAGACCCTCCGGCACAAATGCCCAGTGCATACCAAACGCAGTACCATCAAATGATTATAAAGCTCCTTTATAAAGCAAGCAATGTCTGACGAGGATTGAGCGTATGGATTCACAGAGATAACGTATTTTAATTTTCTTTGAAGTGTCCCTCCATCAAAAATTAACAGTACTTCCTGAATAAACGTTTGCTTGACAAACAGACGTAATATTATTTATAATGCAAAATCATAATGGACGGTTTGAAATTAATTCCGCCCACACAAACTTTGCTAGCGTGCACCACAATCTTCTTATATATGAGCGTTTACATAAATTTCCCCGCCATTGAAATTGCCAGTACAGAAGGGCGCCATAGCCACGTTGAGTCATGAGGGAACGGTATAATTACAGAACGCCAGGCACGCTGCAAACGTGGTGAACGTTCCAGCCAGAGGAGAGCTTAGGGTGTAGTAATCATGTATTAAATCAATACAGTCAGCCACAAGAGGTGCACGAAAGACCGAATGTCATCTTATCCAATACAAGCACAATAACAAAATTATAGCCAATGTATTGAATACTCGCACACGCCTAACCTGCATACCCTTGCAAGACATCGAACTGACTGCAATATGAACGTGATAGCCAGACGAAAACGGTGCATTCAAGCGGTATTAGAAGGCATCTTATTCTTGTGAGATAGTCACGCAGTCGATCCAGATCCAGAGTGTTTGGTTTATGGTTTATGGTAGTTTAACGTCCCAAAGGGACTCAGGCTATGAGAGACGCCGTAGGGAAGGACTCCGGAAATTTCGACCACCTGGGGTTCTTTAAAGTGCACTGACATCGCGCAGTGCACGGGCCTCTATAGAATTTCGCCTTCATCGAAATTCCACCGCCGCGGCTGTGATCAAACCCGCGTCTTTCGGGTCAGCAGCCGAGCGCCATAACCACTGAGCCACCGCGGCGGCTGTGGAGAATTATTATTTATTGAGCTACTGACCTCTAGGGACAGTATGAATGAATAATAAAAACAGTACTGGATGACAGCGATTTAAAAGCTGTTCCCCTGCATTTCATCCGTAATCATAAATTTCAAATTGGTAACCTCTACAGTTTTAATCGCATGCCTTTTTAAACTCTTTCAATTCTTTACTTCATTAAACATTTGAAAGTATATACATTCGCAAACGTTCGCAAGGTCATATGCTTCCTGAATACGTCGAACTCGGAAGGATTTTGCTGGGTCTCTTGGTCGCATCTGGCAGCGCTAGTATAGAGTGTGAAGACCATGAACAGCAACTCCCGCTAACCGCTGTGCCTTCAGACACGAGTTCTCGTGAACTCTCCACTGTACGCAGGAAGTAAAAGGCAGCTTCCTGATAAGTCGTAACTTGTAAGCTTCCGCATTGCTAAGGCGCTGCACAGCACTCGCGGAAATGGGTTTCCATAATCGTGTAAAGACGCACCAAATGAGGAGGAGGAGGAGGAGGAGGAGGAGGAGGAGGAGGAGGAGGAGTGGGGCAGTAGACGGGAGCGGTTGCAGCGAATCGGCGACAAGTGCGAGGGTTTGTGTCTTCGTTCCTTTCTCGCTGCAGTGGGATTACAATTAGACATCGCGCTCGATCGCGTCATCCTCGTACTTGGCGCTCGAACCTCGGCGCACACGAGGGTCGTATGAGGACTCCAGCTTACGGCTCGATCCACTCCGGTGCCGAAAGCTCTGACGAAGCATGGGAGGGAAAGGGAGAAAGGGGAAAAGAATGTTTGGATGCGGAAGAGGCCCCCCCGTTCATCCGGACGCTCCACGGCCGCTCTGTTATGATTGGACCCAAGCGGCGGGTGCGATATAAACGGCACACCATGGGTGGGCACCGCACAGCAATAGCCTCGAACCTCCTAACGGTTTTTCTTTTCGCTGTCTCTCCTCCACCTTCCAACACACTCCACAGCCCCAGTTCTTCCCTTCCATTCTGTTCTGTTTTTCCTTGGCGGTTCCGGCTGGCGCTGCCTTTGTTCCTTCCTCGTGGCCTACACTCCCAGTGCTGCGTTGGTCGCGTTCCAGGCCTCGTTCGTTATTGCTTCGCTGCGTGAGGCGCCGACCTTGTTTGTTTTCGAGCCCCTGCGCCGCAGAGCGGATGGCAACACTTCGTGGCCATAGCGCAGCCAGCGAAGGCGCAGATGAACGACTGCACTTCGCACAGCAAGAAACAATCAGGGCACAGTGTGCCTATCCTGTTATACGTGTTGAACCAGTGCCGGATTTTGGCGATTGTTTTCTGAGCAGAGATAATGTTAGTCTTCCAAATTTTCGAAATTTGTGCCTTGAAAGAGTTAGTTCTTCTTTTGATTTCGATTAGGACATCGTTAAATTGAGTTTGTTTTGTGACCCACTCTGCTCTCTTCTTGTCTCCTGACGTTGCACCTGTCATTTTCCTTTCCAAAGCTGGCTGTGCTGCCCTCAGCCTAAGTTCAAGCCTTTTAGTTAGCCTATCCGTCTCTGCCCAACAGGTGAGTACCGATAAGATGCAGCTGTTGTACACTTTCCTCTTGAGCGACACTGGCAAACTGCCTTTTGACTGTAAACGAAGGAATATACACCTTTAGAACGCGCACATCCTCTTTACCATGAACTTCCCCCAGCTGATTGAGAAGAAGCATTTGGAATTAAAAACAGGAAGATGTACTGAAGGGTAATAATGTACATTTCCAGTAGCAAATTTCCTGGCACTGTTGAAGAAGCTACATCTGCAGTCATCAAACTGAAATGCTGAACTATAAAAGCATCTGAGGTTGAATCAAAAGCCCCTGGAATTGAGCGGAATGAAACCTTCCATTCCGACATGGTTTGCGAACGGCAAGCGAATTCGGCAATCGTGACAGCGTGGCGTACGACAGCAAACATAGCAGCCAATCTCGCACCATTATACCCCGAAAATAATTTTGAGAACTCGACGCATTATTGGCTAGAGCAATTGCCAGCTTACACAGTGGTGTCAGAAAATTGCGCGCCAGAGTACATGGCCGCATGCACCGTATAAGCAACCAACAGAGCTGGGATGCTCAATGGCAGGGACATTTGGCATAGCACGCGAAAAAAAAAATTTCAAGTCATTTTGTGCTTTTCTTCAGTTACAGCGTCTGAAACAGTGAACCTCAAGCAATGCAAAGGCGCCCGTGTGCTGTGCGATGTCAG